>NW_014560366.1:1074875-1136203 GCF_001313825.1 Dinoponera quadriceps
GCGGAACAGGTTAACCCCCCCCGCCCTCCCACCCCCCATCCCGTCGACGTTTCTCCTTTTCCTCGAAGGTTACCGACCGGTTTAATCTTTCCGCATACTTAGGCTCCGAACGAACGGTAGTAACGTGTACAACAGCTATTTGCGTCTGGCAGAGTTCACGTTTGTTGTGGAACGGTTCATGTACACCGCCTCGGACGAGCGCAAGAAAAATAGCAATAATCTCACGGAGAGAGTAATGAAAAGTGTAATGCTCCACCCTCTTTCCCTCCATCTCCCTCCCTATCTCTTTTGACCCTTACGCCCTGAAATACCCTTCTTCCCCATGAGATTTCCTCGCGAAACGCATAATGGTAGATGCGGCCGCTAGTCAATCGATGCATGCAACCCGGCAGCTTCACGCGGAACCGACTTTACTCGAATTTGCATGCGGATCCTCCTTCTCCCAGGATACCCGTTCGCCGGCTGCCCGCAGGTTACCGCATCGACTGGTCAACCTATACTTACTTACGTCATAAAATGTTCCGGCATAAAGGAAAGACGGCCGAGACCCCGTGATACACGCGCGCTCATAAAACGTCTCCCGATCGGTGACGCGCTCTCGCGCTCGGTAATCAATTTGCATTTTGTCAAATGAACTTTCCGCAAATCTTTTACGACGGTACGACAAGTTTACAGCTACCGAACGAGACGAAGGAAGCGACGCTCTTTACGGACCAGCGGACTGTGAGCGTGCGGCGAGCGTCGCGAGCGCGCGTGCGCGCGCGCGAGTAAAACTTTACAACGCGTCCTACTTGAAGCCCGTTGTACTTTTATCGCCGACGACGACCCGACGTTTCAGGAGATATTTGGCAATATGGCCAATAAGGAGAAGATTTCTTCCCTTCGCGCTATCCGCACGACCGGACGCGTTATACGAGGCCGTGTGTAATCGTTTCCGACGCTCTCGAACCCCGCAGACCGTGGGCACACAGAGGATCGTCGGAAGGTCCCTCGGCCCCGAGGTCGAACATCGCCGGTTACCAATCGATTGATCTATAGACCCGGCGGTATCGCGTCGCAGCGACTTTATCTGAATTTGCGTGCAAACGAGGTTAACCGTTCGGGCCTTCTCTCTCTCTCTCTCCTCCTTCTTACCGCGGCGAGATGGCCGTTTCCTCTGTTGACCGAAGCTTGCCGGGTCGGCTCGACCCATACTTACTTGCCTACGCCGTAAAGTGCAGCGGTATAAACGAGAGGATGGCAATGCACACCCACGATACACGGGGTCGGAGCCGTACACTGAGAAACCATCCCGAAGGTACGGTCGGCAGCGAGCCCGTCTGGCTCCCTCTTCGTCGTGGCCATTCCTTACGGGGACATTTTTATGACCGACATTTTCGCCGCCGACGACCTCGTCGGCACCCCTCGCCTCCACGGCCGTACAAGCCTCGACGAAAAAATCTCGCCTTGGGTGGATCCGGCCGCGCGGCGTAAACAGGAGCCGGCAGGAAGCGATTATTTATAACGGGCGATCTTTTAACTCGCGGGACCGGCCGGTGCGTCTTTTTGTCGCTGAGGAACACGTAATATCGCCCGCGATGTTTTATCGAAAGTACGCGAGCGACGTCGGAGAGAACGGCGATCGATGTGACGACGTTCGTGATGAGGAAGCGCGTCTGCTCGCGAACGTATTGTCGCCGCGCGATGTTCGTGCAGGGAAATCGCGCACATGCCGTATAAAATGCACATTTCCCGACGTGTGACGTAATGGGAGACTCGAAACGAGGGCACGAATAAGTCCGATTGCGGGACGCAAGCGATCGAGCGAGGACGGATTAAATGAACTCCCGCGTCTTCGCGCGCTTTTCACGCGCCGCATCCCCGAGATTGCGGGACACGATTATTGTAGCTCGTTAGAGCGACGTTTGGTGGAAATGGACGCAGAAATGTCCGAGAAGCGTCGTCTCGACCGCGTTCTACGGGCGAATAGCGCCCGGTCGGAACCCGTCCCTTCGACGAACGAACAGGTAGGCGGGCCGATTTGTGAGTCTGATTGAGTCTGATCCGCGATTGAGGAATCGATCTCGACTCATTATACAACGGGGTCCTCTCATTATCGTGTACGCGTCTGTTGTGAGAAGTGAATCTCCGCCCACGAGCCTGCACGCGGCGGCTGCGCGTCCTGAGGACTCAAGTCACGCGACGTTTCACCGAATGCGGCTACGAGTTATTTATCCCCCCTCTGCGGCTCTTAATTTTGAAATTAAATCGTGCTTAGATCCGCATTATCTAATTACATTAAAACAACGGGCAGACCGCTGTCGTGCGGTTACGAGTTTTCCGCGCAGCGAAGGCACAATTTCGAGGAGAAAATTTCTTCGTGACACTTTCAAGTGACATTGTTTGATTTACTTATTATAGCTAATCTGTCCTTTCGCTGTCGGTCGACTTATAAAAGCATTATTGTTATTGTTATTATTCAAACTGGAGGTCTCGAGGCACGTGATGCACCGTTGAAAATATCGAACGTTTTGCGCGAATGGACGCGATGAAGTCACCAGGATCAAACGCAAAGTGGACAAAGAGAATGTAACGCGCGCGTTGCCCGGAGGGAGTAACACGCAGATGCGTTTGCCCATAATAATTCCGCGGTGATGCAGATGCCACCGTCCAAACGTGTCTTAACGAGCGTAACAAGCGTGCGAAAGGTGGTGGCGGTCCTTAACGAGGCTACTGCGGAATTTCGCTGAGCGCGAAAAACGCATTACGCGTCGACGCGATGCGGCAAAAAATTTTTCGACCGATGAAGCGCGCGGCTGCTCGATCGCCGCTGCACCACCGGCAGTAGCGGCAACAGCAGCCGCATGGAACGCGGATGCAAGCTGCAAGGGGAAAGAGTGCTAATACCTAAATAATTGCCGGCTGAACCTGATATGATTTAATAGCGTTCCGTGCAAAGGGGGTTGGGGACAGTGGAGTATGCGGAGAACGCGCGGTCGCCGGATACGGAGGATGGTGCCGTGCAGTCCTTTTCTCCTCTTCCCCGCGCTGCTCGTAGCGCGCGCGTAGGCAAAAAAGGAAGCCGACCGGTGGCCGTCCGTGGGCGATAAACGCAGCCGCGACCGGTCGACGGCCGAAAATCCTCCTGGTCGTCGTCGTTTCCCCCTGGTCGACCGTTTCCATGAATGCCGTGGCGATTGCGCGCCACGTGTTCGCCACTCGTCCGTGCTCACTTGGAATCACCTGTGCAATTTGTTTTATTACCCTCAAGTTGGCACTGTACGCGATCGCGCGAAAATTGCTGACGTTGCCCGGCGGTAATGCTCGTTTTATGGTTTTTCCCCGCCGCGGGACAAACTGCCGGGCGATAGGCCAGCCTAAAAACGATAATGGCCATTAGCATTTGCCATCGAAATGCGCGATTTTCATAGTTTTTTCCGGAATAGTTGTGTGTGTGTGTGTGTCGATCGGTCGTGGGAAACGCGCGAATTGCGGTCTTCTTTCTTCCCTTTGTATGACGTCGGTCGAAATCGGCTAAAAAGCGCGAGAAATTAAAGAGCCGCAGGATTTCGACATTTTTCGCGCGAAAAACTGTATTTTTACTGCACCGACTATTTTAGCCATTTCTTTTTCTCCCTTCCCTTTCTATCTTTCTTCTTTATCTTCTCTCTCTCTCTCTCTGTATTGTTATATCGCATTAGATTATTAGATGACGCCGTCGTTGTGACATCGTTAGGGTAATCAAGTTGAAGACGCCTCGGCTTACGCTAGATACACCGCGCCAATGTCTGACAGCTACGACGTACTAACCATGATGCATGCATGCGTGAATATGATATACCTTATATGGCGGGACTCACGGAGATAGAGCGCGAAGATATATATCTCCCGGCAGTCACGCTTTATTTGAAATATTCACCATTTTCGTGAATAACGTGCACCTCTACGTGCGCCACGGTAACGTAAGACGTATCGTGTGGCAACTTATAAGCAGTGTTGGTGTATTATACGATACGCGCCGATTAGATGCAATAATGCATGGATAAGGGCCGGTTTGATTAAACGAGTGTCACACGATCTACCTGGGCGCGGAGAACGAAACGATGCGCGTGCATGCGACATCGTAAAAAAGCGAGAGGAAAAAATTCATGCCGAACGAAGCAGTATTCAGGCTCTCCAGAGATATTCAATCGTTAATAATTAATTCTTGGCCAATAAGAGCCGCGCGGGGATGTTGGCGGCGCGTAATAATTTCTCGCGGGAAGATAATAATATCGATGAAATATCGCGCTCGCCGAGATATTCTCTCTCAGTCTTAAAGAATTTTTTCAGCCTAAATCTTTGTTAGTCGCAATATGCAATAGGTATTATGTAGGTGCTCGTTCAGGCCACAACCGTATCACCGTTGCTATTCGCTAAGAAATAGAGACTTAAAAATTTGTTTGTGAAATATAAGATTTATGTCACAGAAGCGAACGTTTTTATTTAAATACGACGAAATGAAATTTTATCCATAATAAATAAACCAATTAATAGGAAAACTTAAATATATTTCGTCGTCACGGTCAAATTTTTTTCTAACCATTAAATATCGAGGAAAATGTCATAAGAAATATTTACTTACGTAAAATTTCAATATTTCTTCTTTGCTCTCTTTATTCTTCACTATTTTTTATTTCACTATTTTACTTTTTTGTGTGTACTTTAATGCTTGGCCCATTAGCTAAGAGCGAGTGAAAGAGAAATTGTCTCGGGAAGCAGAGGAGAATAATGAGAAAATTAATGTATCTGTGAGATACATCGCGACCATTCATGGATGAAAAATATTGCGACTAACGGAGATTTAAAAAATTAATCTTGTTTCTCCCCGTCACGAATGAGTTCGGGATCGATTTTTCGAGTTTCGCAAGAACGGGAACTACGGTGAAACGCGCGTGCCCGCCTAATAAGTCCATCTCGCCGGTTTCGTGCGAGCGTGTTGTTGCTTTTCCTCCGCGAGCGCTCAATAAAGTCCCAATTTCTCCGGCGGTTAAGTAGCGAAGTTTCCCGGAGTTCATTTCGCCCGCGTAGGAAAAGGATGGCTTTTCGCTTGCCCGGATCGAAGTAGTGGCTTTTGTACTCGAGAGCTACTGTGCGCCCGTAGTCACGAATGTTTACCTAGGTTATTCGAATGGCTCGGATAATATCGACCGTGGCGACGTTTGTGGAGTGACGATAATTCGATCGTCGATGTTAACAACAAGAATGTCGTTATATCGCCGTTCGCGCCGGCAAAACTTTCGATACGTAACAATTCTAATCGGCCGAGCGTATATGCATATCGGCGGGTGCATTTAGCGATAGTACATGAGCGCTCGTACGTGTAACTCACAATTCTATCGCTAAAAAATACAGACGGAAAAAGGTACACCCAGTGAAAGGGTAAAGGTGGGGAAGAAAGAGAGATAGAGAAAGAGAGAGACAGACGCTCGAGGCATCAGACCATGACGAAAGAGACGGAGCGGATCCGATTTGAGGGATCTAGAGTTACTAAATACTCTCTCTCCACGGTACTGCAGTCGAACCCGGGGTATTAGCAGGTAATAATATCAGGTAACGAGAGCACTGGCACGGTAGCTCCTCCGGCACGTTGGCGGAAAGGAGCGGCGCGCTGCGTGCTCAGCCGTACGCGAAGCGGCTCATCCATCGCGCGGGAACGAGGTGAGACGGTTTGTGTATGGCCGGGTCTCGCATTACCGACTTCGTTCCGTTGTTGCTTTTTTTTTTTTTATCACGTAAATCGCCGGGATAAGCGTCGATTCGCGATCCACCGCTGCGAAGTTCGACGCGATAACGTCTCTCTCTTCGCTCGGTTCCGCGCTAATGCCCCTTTCTCTCTCGGCGGCTGTAAAGCGGGGGACTTTACGGCGATCTATTCTCTCCCTTGTATTTTCCGTGCTTTCGCTCTATTCGCGATCGTCGGCCGTGCGAATTGCGCGCGGGCGGATAGTCACGTTCGCGGCGGGCGGAATTGATCGATTAAGTCGCGATTCGATTCGCGCGTGCTTTCCGGTTCACCGACGCGTGTCCAACGAGTCGCTTGCTCTTTCCTCGTGGTCTCTTCAAGCGGTCGTTTACCGCGAGTCTAATGGACTGACGACGCGAACTTCACGATGCGTGAGCGAGATCAACGACGCGGACGGGACAAATCGGCCAGATGTAAGCGCGACGATCCGCGTCGCGGACGGATCGTTGACCGCCCTCTTAATAATTCTATGCAAATCGTTTAGCCATAGAGCGAGAAAACTCGCTTAATCGGCCGTAGAAAAAGGGAGAAAGAAAGAGAGAGAGAGATAGCGAACGGAGTGATACTCTCACTCGGTCGGCGTGGTAATCTGCTAACGGATAAAATACTCCGCCGGAGGAATTATGTGCTGACGAGGAGGAAAGCCACTAACGGCAGCAGCGAAAAGCGCGGCTTCCCTTGGATCCCCCGTAAGTCGATGATTTCGTTTCTGCCGACGCATGCATATGCAAAGTGCAAGATGCAAAATTTACCGAGAGAGCAGCGCGCCCCGACGAGCGGGGAAGACCGACCTGCCTAACAGTCGGTGTGTATGCGGTAGTAACGATACGCAAACGATCTCCTCTCGACTCGATTTCAGGATACCGCCGTATAAACGTGCGTATATCGCATTAGATCTTGTTACCTTAGATATACCCACATGACGTAAACGTCGCGGCATGATGTTACGACATTAAGCGTCACTCATCGTCTTCTCACATCCACGATGAAGCTCCGTTGAATATCCGGCAATCAGGACCGACGGATCAGTAATACGCGTCTTCTTCTCATCAACGCGACGTTCGAACTCTTTACGCTTGACACGGGCAGACGAGGCGAGCGTTCTGTGACGTCGAGTGAGTTTTCAGTTTGCTACTGGAAAAACTCGTTTCGCCGGGGGGCTGAGGTGACCTTCAAAGAGCACGATCGATACATAACTCGAGGAACGTCAAAGGGCGGCCGTGAACGGCTCCTCGGGACGGGGGGTGAGAAAGTCGTGCGTGGAAACGCGAGAGACGAGGATCGTTTCGCGAGGATCGCCGATGGATAGACGATGCACAACGGAGACTGCGGGCCCTTGTTCATCGCGAGTCCCGGGAAATAGCTATCGCCAGATAAGTATCGCCGACGATCCACCTGCACCGCGCGGTAAAGAAGCCGAGTAAGGTGATCGAATCGGCCGATTTTATCTTTTATTCTCTCCGCGCGCCTCTTCTATCTCTTTCTCTCGCTTATGCATTTTACCAACGTCCACTTGCCCTGTCGTTGAAGTTTACATCTCGGAACTGTACGACGACGACGACAATGGACAAGACGACGATGATGGGGGATCGGCTCCATCGGCTCGCAACTCGCGAGAAGATGAAGTCCGATCTCGCGTACCGGTCGTGACTATTTGCTGCTCGGGGCCAGCGCAGGCTTGTGTGCGAGTGTGTCCTCGTATTTCACCCATCAAGCGGATTCCCCTGTGATCTTTTCCCTGCCGACTCGATCGGCTCTCGAATCCTATGAACGACGTCACGCTTGCGTCGCGCGCGCATACACGCACCCTAATTGCGTAGTTGCGTAACAAGCGCGTAATCCGGCAGCCGGTCTCGCTTTCGAAAGGCGAAGCTGCGGTCGCTAATCTCAAATTGCTAATTCCGGATGGCTAATTCAATTAAGAGAGAATGGTAACGCGCGCGGCGTCTCAGAGGCGCATCGGAGGAGCCGAGCCACAGGGAAGAGGCGAGTGTTGTTAAAGGGGCCTCGGCTATTATTAGCGCTTTCTTGCTCGTGCACGTTTAACTGGTATAATGGTAACCTAACTGACTACTTGCTGCGCGCGGGCTAGTTCGGTTCGGGTCACAATAGAACCGGCTTGGTGGTTCCTGCGGAGTAACCGCTGACCAGAAACGCCGGTTCGGTGCCTACACGTCCGAATCATCGGTGCTTGATAGGAATCACCGACGGAACGAGAGAATGATGGGCTATGCGGCTCTCGGGCAGGATGTGCGCATGCAAAGTAGAACGACCGCGAGACGGCGATCCATGAAGAGCAACGACGGGACGGCGCGCGGTAGTGGCGGTGGCTATGTTGGCCGGTTCGCCAGAGTCTGCCAAATCCGCCGTTTGCTTGCCCATCGATTCGTCCACGTCAGAAACTCAGAACTGTGCAAACCCGGAGATGCCCGGCCGACGGTTAGCGAGAAAATCGCAACGTCTGCGGTATTACCGCGATTTTCGCACCAACGCGCTGGAATCGCGGCGAGTGCGCTTTTTTTTTTTTTTTTTTTCTGGTAGACGAATTTGGTGAACGAAATCGCGAGTGGAATCGAAATTTGTCGTAACAGGGGTGCGCCGAATATTCCGCGTTGGAATACCTGCGATGAGGTTGCAGTTGTTAATCAACGCGATTGCGATAATCGCGCGATGATAATGAGAGACAGCGAGTCTCCCTTTCTTTTTACTTTCATTCGCGTTTTAGTCGCAATTCTCGAGCTACCAGGCACAATGGGTTCGATGCTCGGGGAAAGAATAGTCCCTTCTCCCGGCAGCCGGTCTCATGTCTGGATGAACGCCGACGCCGGGGCGAGTCGTCGACGGAGGAGTCGGTGTTAATGACATTAAAATGCCGGACAACCGATTCTCTTAAAAAGTTTCGATTAAGATGAATCCTTTTAGCGCGCAAGGGCTGCATCTTCGTCTACTTGGATCCTAGTCTGCCCTCTTGAAAATGGGTTCGGCTGCGCTCGCCCTTACGTCGCAGTAGCTTGACAAAAAATCTAATTAGAAGTGGATTAAAATTTAATCACTCGCTAAAGGAACTTATCCTGGGCGCTATCGGTGGGTGGTGTCCTCTTCATTTAATTGTAGCCCAGCTGCTCCTCTCTATCCCCCTCCTCCGCTTTCCGGTTTCGCCGTATCTCCCGATTATACTGGACTTCGTTTTTTTTCTTTTCTTCTCTCTCTCTCTCTCTCTCTCTCTCTCGTTTTCCTCGCGGAACCCTCTCGGCACTTTTTCGAGCCACGATCGGGCTTCGCTGGGCAACAATTTACTTTGCATAGACATTAAACCCTGTTACTTAATCGAGCTACCGTCGTCGTTCCACCTTAAACGTCGTGGATGGCAACACTTTCTTGCGTGGGCGGAATCTAAAGACTCCACGGTCGGAGGTAATTCCTCGAGGTAATTCTCTCTTTCCCTCCCTTTCTCTCTTTCTCTTGACTGCTCCCGCTGATGCGCGGTACGTACTACATACGTAGGAGAGAGAGAAAAAAAAAGGAGTAACCAATTTCACAAATTCACCGTACGTGATTTACGACGGACGCGTTTCAATGCGAGCGTATCGTGTTTCATTGCCATTTAGCACGTTCGACGAGTGGCGCGTTTTGATTTTCTGTGAATCGAGGAAAAAGGTATTGAATACCGTAGTTGGTTATCGACAATATACCACGCTCCGCTAATTTGCACTCACTGTGGGCCAGTCGTCCTTGTTTTTCATTTTTCCATTCGTCTGATTGCATATGTTAGCCGGTAATTGTTAATCGTTTCCGGTCGTATTATCGGTATCTTCGTTCACTCAAATGCGTCGGCGAAAAGGTAACGAAATTTCAGGATAAAATTACTACGTGTTGCGAGTAAGTAAATTAACCGTGGCTCTGCACACTAGAGAGCGATTTAATTATTCATTTCCAATTCGAATTTTAGAAAATTACTGCGTTTTCACTAAACGTTCAAAGTCACATGATTTCCTTTATCTCGCGGTAACGGATTACCATTCCCGGCTCGCCCGGAGATACCCTTCTCCGTTTTATCTCTGTACAACCGTTGCCAGTGAGGAAGCGTGCAAACGTTCCACGTGTATCCACGTGGAACGTCATTCATACATCCGAAGATAAGACTCGGGCGATCAGGCTCATAGTCGATGGCGCCGGTGGCAGCGAAACGGAGAGCGAGAGCCAGAGACTGAGACAAAGAGACACGTCCGACCAAGTTACGTGGCAGAGCGAACTTGAAATTCTCAGCCGTCGAAGTCGCGCCTTTTCCCTTAACTTCGTCGAACTTGAAACCGCGACCGAGGCTATCGTTCGCGCGATTCGGTATTCGCATCATCGTCGTTATACACGCGTTCTCTCTCCCTCTCTCTTTCCTTCTCTTTCTCTCATGCGTGTACGTGATATTTCTCAAACAACCAGGTCACTCTCGAGAGGTAGGCGCATCAACGACGGCGTTTCCGGGGGGAATCTCATCCTTGCCGGGGCTTGCGCTCACTCCCCCAGCGGATAACGAGAGAGTAATTGGGGAGAAGATTAGATTCCGCTATGGGAGCCGAGGGTGGCGCATTTCGACTCGGAGACTTACGCGTCGTCCGTGCTGGCCTTCCTTTCTTCCTTCCGGTAAAAAGATGACCTCGTTACACCGTCGTGGCTCTGTCGAGCGGATATGGTAACGCGGTAACGGGTTACGACCGCGCATAAGTGAGCTACCCCGGCGTGGCCGGTCGCTAACCATCGCCAGCCATCCCGGATTCCTCATGGGGGAATTCTCGCTGGTTCCGAGAACGGGAGAGAAATAGAGAGGGTGAAAGGGGTAGCAGCTTGACTCGACCTCCGCCATCAAAGATTCAGTTGCTCTCGCACGCACCTCTGCGGCTCGCCCACGACCTCACGCCGACCCCAAAATCCTGACCCCCTCGTTCGTGTCTCGCGACTAAGCTCGACGTAACCGCCGTGCGCTATTACACCGCCGTTGTCGCCGTATCGACCACGGCGCTTCCCGATTCGATCTTCCTCGCGCCTATTAATTTCGTGGCCGCGATAACGCTCACGCGATATCACACGAGCACGTTGCGTAACGGGCCGTCGTGCATTCGGCTCGGCGTGGTCGTCGCCCTCGCGCGATTGTAAAAGCCGCGCGTTGTTTTCGGCGCGATTACCTCGATATTGCGCAGCACTGAGTGTGCCGCGAGAGAGAGGCACGACATCCAGCTCACCGCCATCGTGTGCCACCTTTATTAAATATAAATGCCGGCGTAATAGCACTTTGAGACAATGTTGCATGATTGTGTGACCTTTGAAGTTGTAGGGAAATTACGGAATCGCCGATTATATCGTATTAAGTTCTCCGCGACGTCCGTTCTCTCTCTCTCTCTCTCTCTCTTTCTCCTTGTACCTAATGGCGTCGATTATTCCCACCATTTTCAAAGTTTTTCCTCAAAGTAAGAAGGAAAGAGGGCTGCGGTGGATATTTGTGTGTGGTTGCAGTTAGTTGGAATAAACCAATTATGTTTGCTTGAAGATGAGACACGACGACGGATTCTCGTGCGTCAACGTGAAATGATATTGTCTTTAAAATGAAACGTTCACGGACACTTCCTAATCCGGGGCATGAGCGAGGCTTGTCGTGTCATGATAATCCCGCGGAACGATAGAGGGTGCGAACTCCCCGAAGTTGAATATACAAGCGAGGGTAATTAATTGACAAGCCTTATCCGTCAACCGCGTGTTCGCTAATCCTTCCGCTGTCAACCCTGAAAGCTTCTTAAGAAGATTTTTGCATAAATCCTATTTGGCATACCAAAATTAGCCCGTCGCATATATTCGACGAGGCTTGGATTGTTTGTTAAAATACACGGAAGGAAAAGTCGGGTTGTATTAACTAGATGTGTGAACATTTTTTTTTTATATGTTAATTTTGTAGAAGGTTATGAATTTCTCAAAATACTGGTACATATCGAGTCTCTCGCTGTTTCGCTTTCCCGGACGAACGCGAAGCGATACTTTCCCTTTCGTGCCGCGTGTTTGACAAGAACGACGGTGAGCATGAATTTCGCGATTGCGTTCACTTTCAACGTACTCGCCGCGACGCGTCGCCGAACGAGAGGACGCGAAGCCGAGTTCGAGGCGTGGGTGGTCGACGAGGAAGCCGCGAATTCGAGGCGCGAATACATCACCGAAACCCTGTGCGTGTAAACAGCCTACAGCCTGCAGCGGACCACGAATCAACTCTCTCTCTCTTTCTCTCTTCCGGAGATACCCGAAGCCACCGTTGACTTATTTTCCCAGGGGGAGTTCTCGAGTAGAAAAACAAGATTATCCTCCCCCGGCGGGATATAAAAAAGAAGCTGCCGCCATCGTTTTCTTTTTTTCTTCCGCGGGACGGCGCCACCGCCGGTGGAATACCTTCTCGTTGCAGAAAGGTTTCATGATAGTCGTTGAACGAGATATTAAAGACGTGACTTTGATCCGTCGAATTAACGAGACGTCGATGACACACGTCGACACGCCGTGCTCCCTTGCAGTTCTGTTAGTATTTAGAAATGCAGAAGTTATTCTTCTCGGTGGAATTTTTTTTTTTTTAAACAATAAACCCTTTTT
This sequence comes from Dinoponera quadriceps, assembly GCF_001313825.1. NCBI lineage: Eukaryota > Metazoa > Arthropoda > Insecta > Hymenoptera > Formicidae > Dinoponera > Dinoponera quadriceps. The sequence continues at coordinate 1,087,258 of NW_014560366.1, forward strand.
GAGAAATATAGGAAGAAGGGACGATAGTGTTTTTGTGATGTATCGAAAAAATGCACGAATTGTCGGTCGGTGAAACTAAACAGCGCGCGCGCGCGCGCGTGCGTTCGGCCTTTAAATAAAAAACAAAACTCGGTGTGCGAAACGAACACCGCGCGCGCGTTTCGATGCCGCGTAAAAAATAATACTCATAAAACATTGCGCACATCGTTAAAAGCACGCCGGAACCATTTGGAAATTTCAAGTGTGCGTACGTGCGAGCCCCATGCAGGAGCTCGAATAATTGGCAATGAAAAAGAAGTTTCACCGCATATCGAAAAAAATGGTACCCGCTGCCAATTAGATTTTTAATTACGACTCACCGTTCGCACACGATCCGTAGCGCCCCGCACGCTGAGTCACGCGAAAGCAACGCGGGGCTATACGTATCGTGCCGGGCAAATCAATTTTAGCGCTCAATTCTTTTTTTCCGGTAATTGCGAAACGCATAGTAACGGCCGTTACGTTTTACGGCATTACAACTGTTGGAATTTACTCGCGTAATCGTTCAAATTACGCTAATTTACCGCTAAACTTTGCGCGGCGTTATCGGGATTAAAAATCTTTAAGGCATCTCCGTAGAATAAGAAGTTGACGAAGTGGGAGGGAGGCTCCTTGTGTCAAGAGTAGTTATTCCCGAAGACGTCGAAAGCGCATGGCGCTTAAGTTTCAAGGAGTCAACATCGGGGCCTTCCCCGTTTTCCTCTTCCTCCTCCTACCTCCGCGACGTGCTTATTTAAAAATCTCGCCGCAGCAATTCGGTCCGGCAGCTCCTGCGAGGTTCCGTTCTCCGTCAAGTTAATGCAACGCGCAGACGGGAAGGTGCGCAAAGACGCCGGCGAGAAGGAGGGGGCAGGGAAGTAGTTCCGGGAGTGTCTTCTCTAACTACCTGCGACGAATTAAGGGAGGCTAGGAGCGAAATTAAAAGAGTACCCGAGAACTCGAGGGGTTCAGCACGTTCCAATTATTTGCACGAGGCGCGAGACGCGACGACCGACTGTAGAGTCGACATTTTTTTCTCCGTCTTTTCCTTATTTCCCCCGCTCTCGAGCAGCTTTCGCGCGCCGTCTCATTTTCTCCGTCGCCGTTTGTCGCGCGATACGAGGAACGTGACCGGCTGAGGGCTGGCGCAGCGTAGGAAATTATTTTGGATTACTTTTTACACCCAGCTTTGGCAGACTACGAAGACGAGAGAGGCAATGAGAGAGAACAAGAGAGAATGAAGGAGAGCGAGAGACGTAGAGGAGAAACGAGCGGGAGGTGGTACACGCAGGACTCGATACGACGCATAAACCGCGCGGAGGACCCTCGCGGAGTGAGACGAACAGCGGGCAGGAGGAATTTAATTTCATTAGCCAATGAATTTCTTAGTAAATCGCGTGTGAGCCGTCTGACGTGGGATCCGGGACACGGTGATATAGAAACGCGGTATCGCCGATGCCGGAGGTTGGAAAAGGAATTAAACGAAGGGAACACGCGGCAGGGGAGGAGAAAGAGGCAAACGGAAGAGCCTCTCTCGTAGGCTCGCGGAGAGAGCGAAGGGTGAAAGAGGAGGAGGACGATGGGAAACCTTCTGAGAAGAAGATGCGGAGAGAGAGAGAGAGAGAGAGAGAGGAGCCGGCAGAAACTCTCAATGCGGAGAACCAGTTCGACGTCTCGACGTCGATTCGTATTCACGCAATGTGAAATACTCTCTTGGTAGGATACCGTCCGAGCAAGCGACGAGCGGGCGATTAGGGTAATGGCTATACCTGTTTATTTTTCTTTTCGCCGACTCCTCTTTATTTTCGTGCGATCCAGCGAAATTACACAGGAACGGTGTCACGACAGCGATGCGAGGAGTCCTCGTCTCGCGAAGGTTCCATGGTTCGTCGTAAAGCAAAAGGGGTAAAAAATAGAGAAAGGACGTAAAAGAAGGGTGGTGGCCATACGTTTTCTAGAAGACCGAGACGCGCAGCCACTTCCGTCGGTTTTCCCGGTTTCGATCGTTAAAAGTCGATATCACGGCGGAAAGAAGCGCCTGAACGTAAACCTCGGTAAGTGCAACGTTATTCGAGCATAGAAAGCGCCCGGGAGGCACTGGCGGCAGTTACACGAGTCATATAGCACCGACGAAAGCGAGAAAACCCACCCGGATCGTTTTCGTTCCCCTTTCGAGCAGCAGAAAACGAGACTTTGATGGCGGCGCAATTTGAAAACAATCGTGACATAAGTTACGTCAATCTCGGGTGTCTCTTTGCGCCAACTTCTGCCGCGATAACGCCGACGACCATCCGCGCAACAACCGCGATCCCGCGGCTGCTGCGACGCGTTTCTCCGAAGCACCGTGTAAAAAAAAAATCAGCACTTCCCACTTCTTCCTTCCCTTGTTTTTCGCTCTCCTTTATTTCCCTGTAATTTGCAGGCTGCAGATGCAATATGCGTCGCGCGATTTAGCCCGATCGATCGAGACTTTTTCTTACCTTCCGGCGGTGAGTGATCCTGACACTTCCTCGAACTAATATCTGCGGGACGGACATCGGTTCCTTGCGGATAAATGAGAGCGTGTTAGTCAGCAAAGGACCGGAGACGAGGGTGGCCCCCGGGGGTAAATGAGTGCTAGCTGGCCACGAGGGTCAGAGGGGGTTACAAACGATCGAGCGAATCGCCCGCATTAGTCTTAGTCAGAATCAGAGATAAGCCAGATGAGGGATAGCCGCATGAAAAACATTGGCCCGTCACCGCGCAACCGGATTATTCACCGGGTGCAAACTCATCTGAATAATTTGCATGCCGCTACGAGGCCTATTACGGATCGAAAAGCGCGATAATGGATAACCAGATCGAGCGATGGAGAGAGGGCTCGTGTCTTGCCGAGCGTCCTTTTGCGTCTCTGCTTCGAACTTCGAGTCCTCGCGTGATCAGCAACAAAATACGCGCGTGCTTTATGAGCGGCCGCTCCTACGGAGCTCCGCCATCGCCCGTAAATAATCCGTGCGCGGAAACAAATCGAGAACGCGCGAAAGATTATTATGACGAACTCAATTTATTGCGTACTCATTTCGATATAAATCTGGCCAAACCGCACGAGGGTATTAGAGGTAAACGCTATTAATCTGCCGAAACAGCTGCGCGTTGCGGGATTGATATTACCAAGCTACATTCGATACCGTGTCTCTCCGCGCGCGTTCCACCGATGGGGTCGTCCCGTGTGGCTCTCGTGTTCTACGCGCTCTTTATTTAAGTGTGTACACGCGGGCGCATAAAAAATCCATCCAATACCATTATCTCGCGTCACCAGACGCATGTCGCCGGTAGAACCGACGATATTTACGGTCGCTACCGTAGATGAAATCGAAGGTCCCGCGGAAGGAGAAATCCCCGTCGACCGTCGCCGGGCTGTGCATCGTCGTCATGGTGGTATTCAGCAGCGCACCGTAGCCGCCGTCTCGTCGTTCGCGTGATATCGGCTCGGCTGTTTCGTGCGTGTAATCTGGGAAAAAAGGCCCCTCATAATTTCTTAGCCGAAGTTTGTCGAGCATCGTCCTCTTTTTCTTCCTCTTCTTTTTCCTCCCCTCCTTGTCGCGCGCTGCGACGGATCGGCAGTCGACGAGCCGCCATCCCATTCGGACCACTCCGCAAATAACGTCATAAGATAGACCATCGGGGACGTTCTTCTGCACGTTATATACCGGGTGTATAAAATATGGTGGGAGGAGAACTGGGGGGAACGATCGGCGTTCTCATACAATAACATCCGCGGATCTCTTACAGAGGAGAGCCATCCAGCGATCCTCGGCGATCCAGTGGCAAAACCCGGCGAACTCCTCGTGGGAGGGAGGAGAAAATGGCGTAGGTGAGCTATCGGCGATTCCCGGACATAAATCGACATGTACTTACCGAATTGCTTCCGAATCGCTCCTTTATATCCCTTGTTCCCCGCGAGTTCCCCGCCCTCGAGCTTCTCCCTTTCTATCCGCGCCGCCCGTGGAATCCTGTTAACTCGTTATAGACACGAGCGGTTACACGTACGAGATGCTTTGTATACTCGATGCCAAATCTCACGATTGTATTTTTTCGTGAATTTCGAGTTCTTTTTTCCTTTGAATACTACACGAGAAACAATCAGTGCGATTATCTTTCGTCGTAAATTTAATTTCATCGTTCAGGAACGGCGATCGATTAAGCGATTGAGCGATTTGGTTGATCAAATGACGACGAAAATACGCGAACATTCCGCACCATGTTTCTCGAGACTTGCAGAACAAAATATACGGAGATAGTTTTCGCTTTTGTAACAGTCGCTTATAATATTGATTCAGACAGAGTTGTGATGTGGGTTTCGGGAGGAGAATTCCGTTTTGAATTACCGCGGCTGACCTCTCGGCGTTTGTACACCCCCAACTCTTTGCTCAGCTGCTCCTTCGAAACCATAGTCTTCGAACGGTCCGCAAATATTAGACTTCGAACAAATACGGGACTTAAATGTGCGGCCGCTGGTGTCTCGTGTTGGTCATTGAAAAACATCATCGCTCTTGCTTTTTTTTGTTATCGTGTTTATGTGACCGATAATCGCATTTATATTTCCACCACACAATTACTCGAGTCGAAATTTTAGTTCTACGTTTTAATTTTAAGTTCTATATTAAGTCTTCAAGTAGAAATAAATGGTAATAACTTTCCCATTTATGGCACGAAAAGAACACAATGGAAGACCTTTGAACGCCTAATAAATTAAATTATACTTAAACTAGGACTAAAATTTCGACTCGAGACATTATTATACTCTGTTATTTTCTATGTAAATTATGAGCACTTATTATCTTCATAATTTACACGGAATTCTAGACCTCGGAGTTATTATAAGTATTTCGACGAAGTCCGAAGTCGGTGGATTATGAACGAAATGAACAGAAATTTGATTCGCCCCGCTCACACTTCCCATACGATCGTTGTGTATTATTCACACGCACATGTTCAATATATTTAATAGTATATATTCTCAGTATATAACATACTCGTACTGATCCACTGGAAGATCTAATTTCGCGCGGCGCTATTACGGGTATCGTTCGACGTCGTCGCGAACGAGGAGGGAAATCGATCGAAGAGCCGGGCGAGACGGCGCCGATGAGAAATCGATAAAGAAATTCGTACGCCACTCAGCGCGCCCAAACACTCGGTATTCCCGTTTCGCCGATTGTTCGTCTCGCGATTAGCCGAGGTGCAACGCTGTGTAGCGGAAATTACTTTCCCGACGTCGGCAAATAATCGAATCGCGCCGCTCGGAAACGTTCGTGCTGGCGGTCAAAGGACTTTTTCAGGCAACGGCGAAACTATCTGCCAGTTGCTGAGCATCGAATACCAACATTCGCGATCGCTTTGCGAGGCGCAGTGATTGATTCGTCTCTCGGCTGCGAAACGCAGCCGTTAAACGTACGTGTACACATACCAGCCCCGACGCGGCACGGTCGCACGCTCGGGATTCCAGCCCCGTTGAAATGAAACTTCGCCGCAGCGTCGACATTCCCCCGGTGCCTTTATTAAATTGGAATTTAATTGCTCGGTCCCCGCCGCTCCATTACATCGTATGTATCATGCGCCGATGCAAATCATACGACGGACGCGTGTGTCGCGCGGTAGACGGACGGGTATCAGCCCGCGTCATTCGCGCACTGATTTTTCCCAGTTAATTCCGCGTAAGATAGAAAGAGAGGGAGAAGAAGGGATAGTCCGGTAGGTGGAGACGAACCACCCGATTTCCCGAATGTATTAAATGCACGTCGGTTAACGCCGCGTGATTCACAAACCGATGATCTTTGCGAGTAGTTAAGCAGCGGCACCGGGCAAAAAGGCTTACGGCAACGTAAGTGCTCGAACATTGAACTCTACAAGGCGATAGCGCGTGACTCCACCTTATCTTATCTGGGGACAGGAACGGGAGAACTGGCGAGATCCCAATGTTTTGCTCGTTCCACATCATTTGTGCGGGTAACCGTCGGAATTAGGAGTCGTGGGGGAGGCGGCAGCGGCGGCGGTAGAAAGAAGCGGGCAATCTCGGTCCGTGTGACAGGCGACTCTTCCCTCTCTCCCTCGAAGCTTTCGCGTCCACCCTCTATCTCTTCTACCTTCTTTCATCATCCCCCGGAGAAAGAGCAGTACTTCCGTTCGGTCCACCACCGACTAGATCCTTTTCAAGGAGCGCCCTGATGAAAAACATCGTGGCGCTGGCGGTGAGGAACTTCTCTCATCGGCCAGGAGGGAATTTCATTAACGACCTTATCCTACCTACTTAAAAAAACATGGAAGGTTCCGGCGACGAGACCATGAACGAGCCGGAAGAATGGCTGCTGAACCCGAAGGACGGACGGCTCGTACTTAGTCTCATAGACTTTGAGAGGGCGAAAGAAAGGAATTATAGGTGAACGCTCCTCCGTTCGGAGAGAGGATGAAGGGCGAGGATTAGACGGGGAGGAGAAAGAGAGGGAGGGAGAGAGAGAGAGAGAGAGTAGGGGGAAGACGACGCTTATAGGTGTTGTGGTGGGTACATAGGGAACGGAAGGAGCGAGACACGCGGCGGCATCTCCTCGATTCCGGATGGCAGAACGGCGGGGTTGGCGGAGGAGAGAGTATCACTCTCGGTGTCTTCGAGCGTAATCAACGCAGTTGGTTGAACAGTTCGCCGCTGTAACTGCGCGCTCCCGGGCCACGGCCAGGGTGCACCGAGGGAGCGAGCTGGAATCCCGTAATGCGACGGCAGGTTCTCGTATCGCCGGTATGCTCGCAGTCAATCCCGGTCACCGTCCGTCCCGCCGGCGAATCGTCGTCTGCGAGAGTCAAAGTGGCGAAACCCATCCGTGATTACCGAACGCGACCGCCGATGCAACGCTTGACATTGCATTCGGCGAACTACTTCGTACATTGGCGCGTGTACATAGTGTACACAGACCACGGGTAACTTCGACGGAGCCGTGGACGCCCGTCCGTCCCGCCCGTCGAAGGGGGTAGACGGGGGTAGCGAGGAAGACACGCGTCGTACCAAGTACAATGGTGTCGTTATTAACTCCGTGACACCTTATCAGCCCGGCGTCCGATCGAAATTTCGCGGAGCGCCGTTTGTTCGCGGATCCGGACGTCGCGAACATCGGGACATCGGTTTCCGCACCGATGTGCGGAAGACGGTCGTGCGTGAATGGAAATGAAACAGAACGTGATGCATACGAGGTCCTTACGTCTCTGCGCCGGGATGTGCTCGCAAACGGAAAGCGATCTCCGCAGAGAGGACGAGAGCGGGACGATCCGCGACACACCGGCATTCCGAAGCGTATTTCGGAAAGGGGGACGTAAAACGACAACCGTCGCGCTACACTGTGCGCGCGTGTGTTCCACGGAAGCGATGATTCATCCGGGAAAAATTCAGCCTTGCACATTTTTGACGTCGTTTGCATCGAGTCACGATTGATGACCGCGCATCTGCCGGTGGATCGCGCGCCGCGCTGCGCATGATCGACGGTCGGCTGCAGCTGAAGAGGAAAGCAAAATTTGATAAAGGGCGAGCTTTTTATTGCACCATTCAGCGTCGTGATATTTCTCGTAGATGCGTATTCTCGTCATTACTGTCACGTCGACCCCTTGCGTAGCGCTTTTGTGGCGAAGGAACGCGGCGAACGCGCCATCCTTCATTCGCTTATCCGCTCTGAAATGATACGATGAACGAGGGACGGCGAAGAGGTCGAATGAAAAGTCGTTTTTCTCTCTCTCTCTCTCTCTCTCTTTTTTTCAGGAGGTAGGCAGAGGTAATGATCGATACGTGCCTGTCCACGTGTGCTTCTGTTCAAGAGAGTCGCGGTGTTAAGGGGAGGCTATAACCGCTGACGTACTTGATAAGCATCGATAACGCAGAGGCGAAATGTTATGTTACACTAACATTAATACGATCACGTCACTTTGTTTGTATTCCTTATACATATAGATCGTAAACATTAGTATTTTTTTCTGCAAACTTTTCGTATCTTATCAGGTTTTTATGTACAATTATGAAGGTATAGAAATGTTCTCCGTAGTTTTCGTTATTGAAGCAAACATGCACGCATATATGTACAAGTTGCGAAATTTTTGTCTTGAGTAAGTATTTACTTTACTCGACAGGTCGAGATTTCACTCTTGAAATTTTAAATCGTTTCCGTCGCATATTGGACAACGCTCCGATTAATTTTCGTACTTCCGCTATGTAGAAGCATTTGCAGTTCTGCAATCGATGAAAAACTTTGCGGAAGAAAAATCGATATTCCGCTGTTAAAGTTTCCGAGTATAGCATCCCCTTAAATTCATATGCGCGAACGGTTCGTTTTACGTTTTTACAATCTCTCTCGTCGAGTTTCGTTAAGATACTTGCCGAGTTATTAACGCGAACACTCGCGCGCGAACGAAAACTCACGTTCGCGGCGTTACGCTCGCGAAAAATATGCGAATACGCTTAATGCCGCTCGTAGTTGAATCCTCTCACGCAAAGTTGCGAGTAACGCTTTGTTACTGTTACGTAAGTTTAATCAGCGTTATTACTTACTTGAGGTATAAGCTTCTTGTCATAATGGCTGCGGTCTTAGATATCTTAATGACTCTCTATTCACGTGAATTGTTTTCGCGTCACCGTAGCTGCATTCGGAAGTAAGTCCCCGGCAAGCTGCGAGCGACTTGTCGCAGCGCCAACGTAACTTCTAAACTTGGCCGCGACTTGCCGGAATTCTGGAACTCGCTTCCGAGGTTTTGTATTCGCCGTGCGCGCGCGCACGATAAGACCGTGCTTTGTAGCTATATTACTGGGCGCATCAACGTCAAATTATTCGCTTGTCGTACGCTACATGAGAGTTGTTAAACATCGCGCGAATAATTCGATCCAGTCGCGGTTGGATGTTCGTACGCGTTAGGGAAGCAATGGCGGCGCCGTTGTCGTTACTGCATCCTCGCTCACCGCGCTCTTCGGAATTCCTCGAGGCCTCCGTGTTACTTCCACAGTGGGCGTAGGGAAGGGGGAGGGAGAGATTTTCTGTTTCTCTCCCGGTATAATGAAATATTAAGTAACCTCCGGATCATACAACACACACACATACGCCACGTGGGCAACGAGCGCGCAAGCCGCGGCTGCACTTATCGGACGTTTATCTATTTTCAATCTGACCGCGCGCTCTCTCTCTCTCTCTATCTCTCCTCTATAACTCATTCTCGCGCTGATACGCGTAATCAGTACGTACAAAAGCCGAGGATCCGCCGCAGTGACGAACTCGGCGTAACAAGGTTCGGGCGTTTCATTTAGTAGATGAATTGCGCACCGGCGACTGCCCGCCATCATTATAAATCACGACATAATTACACGACCGCGGCGGCAGGGATATCCCCCCATCCCTGTAGTCACCCCTACTTGCACCCCCCTATTTCACTTGCGCGAGCGACGCCATGCGTGTGCACACCCGCTCGTGCACCCACCCACTGACACGTACGCACACACGCGCACTTATGCTCGCGTAAACATCGGCGGGTAGCGCGTGATTTTTTCCCCTCTCTCTTTTTCCTTTTTTTTTCACGGCACGTGCGTTCAATATGTCTGACCTGAGCCGGCTGGAATTCTCTGTCGTGCCGAGTTAAGCGTCGGGATCGCGACCCTACGCCGTTTTTCTTCCCGCCCGTAATTAGTACCTTGCACAATATTACATTCTATCTCGCCCGCGTCCGCACGTCTGTATGCACGCATTCGTACGATACGGATATTTTCCTCGGCCGTCTTGCCGGCCGCGTCGGTGTACGATCGTGTACATACGCGCGCACCTGGCCGTACGTGTATGCGTACGTGTGTGTGAACGATCGCGGCCTTTCGCGCGTCTCACTTTTCTCCCCTGGCCGAGCCTGGTGGCGCAAGGTTAATTGCCTTCCGATTTTTCCGCGCGGGATCATTGACTCGGCCCGGCCGCGCGGATTTCCACGAATGCGGAATTATCGGCGGAGCGTTCGGCGCATTAACGTCGTAATCGACGCAACCTTTGGCACTTATTCATTTAGCCCCCCCCCCCTCTGCCGTTCTCCGAGAAAGATCCTATTTATAGGCGAGGGGCCATTTTAAACCTTCGGCTGAAATACCGCCGACTAAATTGGGAGATAAGCGGATGCCACGTCGCGAACAATGCGCCGCTGAGGGGTCAAGCGCGGGCCGTCGCGCGGTGTTGCGGATTAAAGGAAACGAAAAGGGAGAGAGAGAAAAAAGGAAAATACTCCGGCGAGCGAGTCGCACTTTTATCGCGTACTCGGCGACCTATAGAACTCGTTACATCGTGACAGCGACGCTGTTATCGCGGTAACGTCGTTTTATATCCTGTTTTACGAAGATCGGTGCGTCGCGCGCAGCCCGGGGCTCGTCGTCTTCGCGACGGGCGCTCGGATGCCGCGTTTTTCACGACCGTTCGTTTGCCTCCCTTTCGACCTAGACGACGACGCTCGATAAAGCGTGCCGATCCGCGCGCATTCCGCGATCCTCCCCGAGTTATCCATTAGCCTTAAAAGCCGCGCGCCATTTGATCGCGGTCATTTTTCATCGCGCTCCGGGGGGAAGGATATAAAATCCAGAGTCATCCTCGTCCATCGATTTCCGATCCAACGACCCGCCGGCCGTAACAATGTGATCGGCGGCATCGAGATATCTCGCGAGACAAGATCGTGATGTTTGCACAACAGAGACGCCAGTTCAGGCTATTTATATGCATATCTCCTCGATGCCTGTCATATCGCCGATAGCGATCATCCATCGGTCATTGAGCATCCTCGTCCAACGCGCCGGGATCTCGAATATCATTCTGCGCGCTCGCGTCCACTTTGATTGCAAATATTTTTCTCGTAACGAGAGACGCCGAGTACGCATCTTCGGCGTGGCCGGTCGGCCGATCGTTAAAGGGGACACCTTTCGCACGGGAAAAGAGGATACGACGGGACGGGGGGAGGAAGGAGGGAAACTCGTTTTATTCTCCCTCCTTCCTTCCGCACGCACACCGTCGTTCCCGCAGGTATAACGGTAGACTAGCTATCGCTTCTAGATGTACCTGGGTACCGAGTATATCTCCCCGACACGACGTGCCATGAAGATATTATTGGCACTTCGTGCTACCACGTAGCATACGCTCGTCTCGTTTCTTCCCCGGCAGCGTCCCGCTCCCCAGCGACGACGACGACGACGACGGCGGGGGTCGTACGTACGTGTGTGCACCTCCATAGGTCGACTCGAGACCCAGAGGATATTCGAGCGCGCCGTGACATAACCGGTACCGCCTATCGCGGCTCTACTGATCCGTAGAGGAATTCCGCCAGATAGGTATACATTCGATCTCGAGACGACTGCGCGCCAGAGGCGCACACATCCTCGCGCCGTGCCGTAGCGTTGCGTCGAAACTCCGCTCCTCGGCCGCGCTTACCTTCTTTGTGCGCGAAACTGCTTGCACTTTACGTTACCTTCCACCTTCGCCTCCTCTTGCTTCTCCTTTTCCCGCTCCTCGCATTCTCGAAAGCGCGTGCATTCGTTACACGCTCCTACCCGATTGCTAGCCCGCGCCATTGTCGCGCGCGAATATTAATGCTGATATACGACGAGGAGTTGCAAATATGTCGCGCGCTACAAGCCGTGGTTTTTGCACGCGTGTTCAGCGACGCGGCGCCGAGCACATGGAGGGTTAATCAATTTGGGAAACGGCGGGTCCGTTAAAGGGGCTGTCTTGTTAGCGAGCCGCTGCCAGCGGGAGCGGCGAGCATTAATCGGCGCTTTCTCGGCCGTCGTGAGTACCTACGAGTTCGTCGGACGAAGGGAACGACTCCTTTCTCAGCCATGAATCGGGAATCACGGTTGCTGCGATTAATCCGTCAATTGCGTTAAAATGACCTTTCAACCGACAAGGGAATTCGTTCTTTAGCGTACACTCGTCATGCGACATTTTTGAGAAATCGAAGCGCTAAATTATAGGGACACTTTCGTACCTCTCCCCGTAGAGGAACTCGGAGATAGATTTACTGATGGGTGATAACTACCGATCGATCGTACTTTATCGGACGAAGTTTAGTAAAACTCGGACGCGAATTCAGATTTTTATCAATCCGTCGTATCTCCGCCGGCACTTAGCCGCCGGTAATGGCCGAGGCGAATTCCGCCTGTGCGTAGGCGGCGATTTATCGCGATAAAATTGCCCATTCCGTTGGTATAGGCGGGCCCGACTGGCTATAGGGCCATTACGGATTTGATTTCTACTTTAAACCCGGGAGGATAGAAGTAGCTCTAAAACGTCCGCCGGCCTCAGCGTTTTCTGTACCATCGCGCCCGAGCATTAGACGAATTGCGAGACGCCGGTACGGCGAGTGGCGGCCGCATCGATGAACCTTTTACATTTCGGCGAGGAGGGCGAATGTTACGATAAATACCAGCCGACGTTTCAATTCTCGATCGGCGAGTAACCGCCGCGATCCGCAGGACAGATGATAGGGACGTTTCATATCCATATTAGCGACGGCTCGAATGCGTCACCGTCGACTTCGCCCTATTACGTCGGAAATACGTCGAACGGCGAGAATCTCCGATATTCGTTATTGCCGGACGTACCTGAATAACGCGACGCGCAATTTCGCGCGGCGATTATCTCGAGATCGGCGTGAAAATCAAATGGAAACAAATAACGGCGAAACATCGCCGACGTGTCTGTCCCGTGTGACTCGATAACGTCTTTAATGCGACAAGCCCCGAAAACGAAAGTGTCTTCCTTCTCCGCTGTATCGATCCTCTCAGTCGGCTCCGACGAAGTGGTCTCCTCCGCTGCCGTCGCGACACGTCAGCGCGCCGAATAAATATCGTCCTGAGAGCTAGTTCCTTAATGCTCCGCGATTTCGCGGAGTACCACATTCGTATTCGAATTGCGCGGCGAGCAAAGAATGCCATTTAAATGCGATAGTTAAACGGAGTTAGGTGGCCGTAGAGTACGAAGCGTCGCGAACGACCTTTGTACGGTTTACGAGCTATCGGCGTCGCACAGCTTCGCGCTTTGTGGCCGATTAATGTGCCGGATTTCAGGATTCGATGATGCACACTCTGAACCGCTGGAATCTTCACTAAAACCGTCTTTGTGTCTGTCTTTATCTCTACTTCCCTCTTTCTCTTTCTTGCGGAGAGCCATTGCGTTAATTCGCATGATACTCGATCGCAAGATTGTTTTTGCCGTTTAAAGAAGTTGTAAGACGAAGTGAGTTTAATAAGGATCCGCTGAAACGCGCGCTACTTATATATTAAAATATCACCCGATTATTTGTACGATTAAAAAGAGATCGATCATTCGAGAACTGAGATATTTGTAACTGAAGTTGACACTTTTTATACCTCGAGATCAGCGTGTTATTTTTAATATCTCCTCACCTGGGAATAAGATTTTGATGAAATACCACTATTATATTTGTGTATAACGTGCAGACAGAGTGATTGCCTTGATACTCTAATGCAAATAGGACGTTGAGCCTTGACAACTTCCTTGAAAGATCGCCGGATAATGATTTTCAACGAACCGACGAGTCGTCAGCGATAACATCAATTGTCAAATATCATCGCCGGAGAGCGAGATATTGATTTAAGGAGCAATATTTATTTTCAAAACGTACACTTTCCACGGGATTCGGGACACGCGCGTAAATTCGGACTGTAATAGCGTCGCGTCGCGGCGTCATAAAAGCGTTGAAAATTCCTCGAGGCGGAGGAGACGACTCTTCCGAAACGGCGCACGGTGACAGCAGGCTTTCCGATTTTTACGAGTCGAGGAAGTAGCTACGAGCCGCATAAATATCTTCGAGTTAGCGCGACGCCGAGAGAGACGCGCCGGAAATTGATGTTTACCAACAACGGTATCCCGATAATCGGGAGCGTCCTGAATTTGTTGATCCACCGGGCCGCACGCGTTTGCGCTGCATCTTGCCGAAGTCCTGCAGAATGACCACCACCGGCCTTAGCCCTCGGCTGCGTTGTGGCCCACGCCGCAGGAACATCAAGTTTGCGGGTTCCCGCGGGAAACCTTGAATGCGGCCCGCTAGAACTACCGTGGCCCGTATATATACGTCGCGTAATTGCAGAAGCGTGGCTATTACGCTGATGGGCTCGACTAATTATTTTCACATTTCAACGCGCTCTTATTCAGCCCCGTATCGTCGAAACGACGACGACCCGCGGCAGCGTCGCCGATTACGCATCGTACGGCGATCTATTGATGTATTATTTCGCGATTAGTATCTCACCGCGTCGTTAACCCGACGAGTGTTACGTCGCAATCGTGATAGTGCGGAATTCCGCTGAAATAATCCACCGCACGCGCTTCATTCTCCGCTCTCCCCCTCTCTACCTCGCAGTCTGTATCCCGCGCAACCTTCCTAACCGCATCGTCATTCTTTCTGTTTCAGGTGAGTACCAAAGCTACGAATTTACCGCGGGCACGTCGCGCTAACGGAGTTGATGCATCGCTTCGATCCGCGCGCCCCGGAGGTAAAGTTTATCTCTCGGCCTCTCACAATGTTTCGATAATACTGTCGGCCGATCGATCCTCGTCACCTCGTCGAGATACCTAACCGGCTCTCGAGGCTGACCGAAGGGCGCTAAGGTCTTCTTTTCGCCGCGCACTTCATAAATCCGTGTCCGGGTATTATCGGTCGATCGCGCGTCACGTTGCGTGTAAATAAATAAAGCATGAAATAGTATCGGTGGCATCTTTCCTTCTCGCTCGGCCGCTTGTTCCTCGGTTCCCGCGCAGCGTGGTGACCGTCCGCGGATAGCGCCATTAATAATCGCGAGGGCCTCACGAGAGATCGAGGGTAGATCGCTGCGGGGCCGGGAGGTGTGGGGAACGGCCGGGAAAGATACCGGACCGATGATCCCGCTATTAAACATATCGTAGCGCGCTCCTAAAGACAGGTCTCGTATGACGTGGCCGGCACGCACGCCGGTTCTCTCTCGCGGCGAGGAATGCGGGAATGCGCGCGGCGAGCGTAGCCGCGCGCGCGTGCTTTATGCGAGAAGGACGCGCCGGGCTCCTAAGAAAATATTATCGCCGGCCGAGCGCCGTGAATTAACGAAATACGGCGGGCCGAGATTGCTCTTGACCGGGCGTAATTAATGCCGCGGTGGTTTAATCTTGTACATTATATGCGAGCGGCGCGTCAATTAAATTACTTGCCGGTAGACGTAGTTTTTATTTATGGATTCCGGTTTGCGCTTAAGGTGCGTCGAAAGCGCGTATGTACATATATATATATATATATATATATGCATATGTATATATATTCTTTCCCACTGCAATTAGGTGTTGAGGCGTACTTTGTCATGCCGCGGGTACTGATATTTATTCCTTCCGCTTTATCGTCCACATCTCCCCCGCGTGCTTACAATAATACCGGCGTATTTTTCGCGACATCTCGCTGGACGGAAGCGCGATCCGATAATATTTGTTCTCGATGAGAGCGAATCTTTTTTTTTCTCACACATCGCTGATAGCAGTTACCCGGCTGATCTTCGCGCGCGAAATAAATACGGGATTTGGATAGATGAAGAGCGGGAATAATACCGATAGTCCCCGCGCGTCGAAGGGAAGTCGACGGAACGCTCTCGCGTGCAGCTTCGGGGAGTTTTCGTAACGCGTATCGAACATGATTAGTAGCTTGTCATCGCGCCGCGTGGCGCGCGTCGTATTTAACAATTCGTATTTGCCTTGGCACTAATCCGATTCCGAAGCTCTTCGGGTTTACACGACGATCGTGCTTAAGGGATTAAAGCGCAAAGCCACGCGAAACGCCGTAGCGGCGAGCTGAAAAAAATAACGGCTCGCGCGCGCCCCGACTCTCGCCTCTCTCCCTCTTGTCGACCGGGGTTTAATCTCGGGGTTCACGAATCGGGCGATGCGACTTTCGCGCACAATGTACTGCCACCCTTTATCCTGTGTGTCGCTATGGCCTGTGGGTTCCAGATAAAAATTGTAACAGGTGTTCCCCGAGTTTGTCGCGCGAGACCCTGCGCGCAAGCGCGCGTGTGTTTGTCACTTGTTGGTAAATCTCCTCCCGTGAGCGTCCAAACGAATTTCTCTCTCTCTCTCTCTCTCTCCTTAAAAAGCGGATCGATAGAGGGGAAAAGAGAGTCACGCTTCAATTTCCGCATAATTCGGAGACTTTCGCCTCGTCATTTTCTTCCTTTCTCCTTTCCTCCCGTCGGGTTCTCAACATCCGCGGTACGGCGAAAGCTCGTTCGGCGGATGGACCGATACGTGTACAGCACGATTGTCGGACGTGATTCCGAATTCGACACGCAACGCGCGTTCTCGAGGAGCTTTCCGCTCCGTATCTCGGCCATAAATATGACTTCCGCTTGCACGCATTTAACGTCCCGCCTCGATACAATACACGGCGCGATACGCGGCCCATATTGCGACTACTTATCCGAGACGATAATATCGTATCCACCCCGCGTCGTTAAGGTGGGTCCCTTGTCGCGCGGTTACATGTTACACGTCGCCGTTCTTCGTCGCCCCCCTCACCCCCGTTTCCTTCTCGCGCGGAGCGGAACGGAACATATAGATGTATAAATCAAGCAGGGCACGTTGATAGAAGCAATAAGGGCTGAAGGAATGGGCAGGGCAAAGGGATAGGGAAAAAAGAGTCGAAAGGTGGAGGAATTTCGCTAGTTGGAGGAGGAGGAAACTCGGCAGAAGGAGAAAGAGAGAGTGAGAAAGGGACAGGGGAGTGGGAGGGGACAAAGCAAAAATGTACGTGCGCGCGGGGACGCGAGTGCAAGAGACGAACGGGGCGAACTCGAGGGGTGGAATCGGCGGGGAAAGAGACTTATATTACGGCGTGTGTAGCTCCAACGTTACCGGAGGAATTCGAACGTAGGCTAAGGTCCGCGAGAGAGGGCCCGGTGGGCGAGTCGAACAACGGCTACCAAATTAATGGCACCTCTCGTCCCACATTTCTCGATTTCTCCGACTGCGAGAGTCTCTCCCCTCCCGTCCCGGGCGTGCCTCTCTCTTTTTCTCGCTTCGCCTTCCGCGTCAGGTCGCCCACCTGGCGATATTGGAACGACCGCCGAATTACCGATAAATAACTGGCCATTGAATTATTATCGGGCATTCCAGTCACTGCACGTTGGCCGGCCTTATAACCTAGGACGTGTGTCGTTGTTTGCGTCGATTCGAGTATTGCGCTCGTGGGAGTCGTTGTTTTTCTCGGCGCCTTTCGTCGCATGAGAATATATCGATATCTCGGGGTGGAACGAAGAGAGAGAGAGAGAGAGCTGAGAATGTCGTCCCAACTCCGAGCCGAGGAACGTTTTATGCACGGATGTAGGACATTCGTTCTTTCGCCTTTGAGTCGCAGAGTTTCGTTCGGTTGTTCGCATCCCCGAGACATCCGAGTAATGGTTAGGCGAGCGAGCGAGCGGACAGACGGACGATCTCGCAGCAGGGATGACGCGCTGAGCTCTCGAGAGTGGTTCGATGCCCGGTCTCGGCTCCCTTCCTTCCGAAGCGGACCGAAAACGTGACGGCGAAACGCGGCGACGTTAAAACTCACCGTGATGTAAAGCGTGTACTCGCGCCGGTGTACATGCCACCGCTTTTAATTGGTAACATAAATCGCGCGCGGTCTCAAAAGCGCGCGATCCTTCTGAGCCGCGAGTCGGCGCCGCACGCGGGTCGTTAATTTGTTAATAAACTTGCACGAGCGGGAGACTGAGCGAATCGAATGTTAACTAATTGCGGTTATTAGTGCATCGAGCATAATATCCCGGTACGCGGCGGTTCTCTACGGCACGCTTAATAATCGTCTTGCCGAGAGTGCACAATGTATACGTGTGTGCGAACGCGCGCGCGTTTCGTAAAGAATACCTTCGTCGGTTAATGTATAGGCGTAGAAATTGCCTCCCCCATCAATCACGAGTTTTACTTCATTAGTGACGTATAATTGCAAATCTGATACTTGACTCGTAACGATAAATGATTAGCGCGCTGCCGAAATCGGGCCGCGTCGGCTGGAACTCACGCATCGATCATAGTTCCGTGCGACGAACAAATGCCAAACGTGTAAATCACGTCGCACGCAACAAAAGCCCTTTTCTCCCCGTCCCTTTCGCGCGCCCGGCACCCGGCTCGTTGTTGCAGTAAATATTTATTTACGTTTGAGAGAGACTCTTTCAAAGTGATATTATTGAATGCCCCCGCGACAGCATTTTATCCGCTACACCGTTTATTTTGTATGGCATCGTTATGCACTTTGCGCACTAAGTTAACACGTAATCTTGACGCATGGCCGGTCCGCCGGAAAAATTGTGTATTTTATGCTTCCCCGATGTGTTGCCTTCCGAAAAGCCCGACGGAGCAGGGAGAGCGCGCTTGCGATCGGTTAGTTACTGCCGGATCCGACCTATAAATACACGCGACCGTTAACGCATTTATAAATTTCCAAGCGCGGGAGATTCCGCGGGACCGTTTCATTGAGCCTTAATTAATGAACGCCATTACGCTACCTCGGAGAGCCCGCCGGCGATAATCGGAGGGGTCCCTTTGTATTATCGTCCGACTTTTTATAGCGAAAGCTAAAATCGGCGCGTCAGGTTAGCGCGTAATCCCACGGTTGCGCGGGCGACCTGCTGTCCCGGCAAAAATTTTTACTTTATATCCGCAGGCTGCGCCTCCCGACGGTCTGAAGGTATTTATCGAAGATGCATGGCCCACGAGTGCACGTGGCCTACATAGTAGGGCAGTAGGTACCTACCGATATGGTTGGTATACATTATCCTATGTATCCCCGTATCTACAATATGTAACTTACCCACTCCCTCTTTCTCCCCTCTCTCTCATCCTACTCTTCCTCCCCCTTCATCTCGCTCACGTATATACACATACTCGGGTTCACGGACACACACGTGTGCAACGTCGGTCGCTGCGAATGCGCGTCCTCCACGGGCATACCGTGGAGCATTATATACCGTGCTCGAGAAGTTCGGAGACCATAAAGAAAGATTCATGACGACGATCGGTCCATTATCAGGCTCGCGGACCAAGTTGGAGTTTTCGTTATGGTGACATCGTGAGGCTATTTTTCTCTGGGTAGTAGTACCTCTCTCGAGTGGGAGAGCGGCGGAGACGTCTATAATTATAAGAACGGATGAGATGGAGGGTGAAGAGTATGAAAGTAAGAGTATATCGATTGATACTCGGGACTCGGTTAATACGCGGTATGCACGGAATATCGCGCTCCGATTCGGACGGAAATTCGTATCGCGACGCAACGATATCGTCGGATATTCTCGATG
Organism: Dinoponera quadriceps; assembly: GCF_001313825.1. Classification (NCBI taxonomy): domain Eukaryota; kingdom Metazoa; phylum Arthropoda; class Insecta; order Hymenoptera; family Formicidae; genus Dinoponera; species Dinoponera quadriceps. Next base: position 1,106,624 of record NW_014560366.1, read on the forward strand.
CGCGCCGAAAACGCGCGTTATCGCATCGCGAACGGGGAGAATTATTTCGTCGAGACCTGTAACTAATTAATTGCAATGCATCATTGACGGGGACAGCCGTCCGATTCGTTTCGGCTCGCGAAAGGCAAACGCTGTTGCACGTTGCGCCGGTGTAATCGCCGGCGTTCGATCGCGCATTTCTCGAAACAGTTTAACCCGTCCCTCTGCCGGGCGAAGAAGCGGATTCCGCAGTACGAGCCTCAAACACCCGGTACACGATTTAGCCGAGCACGAAGCGATAGCTCCGACATCGTAGACTGTGCAGGAAGGGCAGGAAGGATGGGCCGATGTTTCACACTCCATCTCCTGCCACTCCTGGATCGTCTGTTCCTGCCTCTGGCGGCCAACCGGTGTTGGATTCTCGGTACTCGCTCCGCTCTTTTTATTTCCTTTAACCTTATTCCGCCTCCTCACCCTCGTGGCCGCGCCGCGCCGCGCCACGCCACCGCGAGGAGAGATCATTTCCCGGCAAAATAATTTATACCCACTCACCGAATGCACCGGCGAGGGAACTTATCGAGCGACCTTCGAACGGTTATCCGGCCGAGTTGCACGATGCCGACGAAGGGTCTGGAATGAACATTCGTAATGCGCCAAAGGCTTCGATCGGGATCCGCTCGCGTTATTGATGCGAAACGTGAACCGACGGTCGCACTACGTACGCTACGGAAGGCTGCGAAGATATACTTTTCAATGTTTCCAATATGTTTATATAATCATTTACGTACTTTCTTTTCTTCTCTTAACCTTAGCTCGCCATGATCCCTTCCAGTGGACTGCTGAACGTTTCTCGGTTTTGTGGTTTTTATATGGTATATTATTATTTTTTTTTCTTAAAGTATCAGGTGTCCATTTCAACGAACGAGCATTACATTTTCTTAATTCTACTGTTTTATTGGGGGTCTGTAGTCATATGCTAGTCACCTCGGAGCATCCGCTCCTTGATCTCGGGTGCAACTTGATGGGGATATCGATGGGAAGTGAATTGCGCTCACGTGTGAAAGTTTCGGTCTCCGCTCGCGAGAAGTACAAACAAAAAGTTTTAAATCGCTCAAACGTGATCGCGGCGAAGAAGTACAACAGTGTGGAGCGGCTCTTCCTCGAGGATTCCAGGTGTCCTCAGGACGAGGTGGAAAGGGAGAGAAAAGAGAGAGAGATACAGAAACAGAGAGAGGGAGAAAGAGAGAAGGTGGAGAAGTGCAAACGATCGAAGAGCAACGCGTTACGAACGACACCTGCGGAATTTCCTGCGGTTTGACTTTCGCAAGATCGGCAAGAAACAAAGTCATTTCGCACGGGATAACAGACGTCTTGATACACGGCTCTCGATAACGTAATGTCGCGTTTTTTCATGTGAAAAATTTATAACGCGGACGCGTGTGCGCACCACGGCAAATTGGGTAATTGAAAAAGCGTCCCGCGCGCTCACAACTTGATGAAAACTTTATTCATTTGCGAGCCGCAAATGCCGCACTTTTATCAAGAGAAAGTTTATCGGGGCAAACTTTTTTCTCGAAATCGACTCCCGTCAGGGGAATTGAGAGTCGGGAGAATGAACACGACGGAATATTGAGCGGGATTATCGGTGGATGCAGCATTTGACAGCATCTCTTAATGCGCCGGTGAGAGCGCGTCGTCGTCATCCTGGAGAGTGCACGTTGTGAAATGTTTCAAAACGGCCTCGATTCCCGCGTTACGATACACGAGCGTCGTGATTTATTGTTTTAACGTGATATTCTGTCCTGCGAATTATCACGATCCACCTCCCGGCCGAATGTCGGAGTGCAACGGCGAGTTACAAGACGTAATTATAATTAAAAAGTACGCGCCCGTTCTTTCGTCAAGTTCTCTCTCTCTCTCTCTCTCTCACGCTCGCTCTCCTTCGTTCCCTCTCATTAACGGCGTGAACAATGAAGCACGCTGTGTGCAGCCTGCAATAAACACTTCTGAAATTGGTTATTTTCCTTAGACGCCTTGACGAAGGTAATTGTACGTCAACCACAGAGATTACCATCGTTATGATTGCTCTTTGTTTTCGTACTTCTTGCCTCCTACTCCTTTCTTTTATTTCTTTATTTCCCTATTTTCGTTTTCGTTCGCTCTTCTTATCGCATTCCCTCGCAAAGGGCGGGAAGGAAGGATCCGCTACGAAGAGAAATACTTTCGGCGGTTTCTCGCGACGTTTCGCGTTCCGATTGTCAGAAGCGTAATCGGCAACGGGCAGGATCGGACGAACCGCGTGACCCTAATTGAACCCGGTCGATTCGGCTTTCGATTGGAGATATCGAAGTAGTTTCGAGCCTCATCCAGCGCATCCAGCCCGATACGCTTGCGAATGTCCGACTTAATCCCTTGTGCAGAGCGAGTTTTATCTCGGGCGTCTCTCGTCTTGACTCGGTGGTATACTTCGATTAATTGCACCGAGTATTTGAGGTGTATCCGCGCGATGAATGCGGCATCCGCGACATACAGTTACAATTGAATTGCTGGATAGTGAAGAGGAAATAAAAATTGCGACGAAACAATCGATTCCATCGCGCCCGGCACGGGTATAAGCGCTTTATAAAATGTTTATGAACGATGAACGCGCGGAGTAAATCCTTAGTGACTCGTTACGGCTTGTAACGCACCGGATTTTACATTTTCGAACAATTTTCCCTTTACACCGAACGAAATACCTCGAACCGTCGACGAATCGCCGAGGGAATATTCGCCGATCAGATAATCTCGTGGTTTGACGAATCGGAAACTCGTATTAGCAATTATCACAAATGGCTGCATCGGATATCGTGTTATTATTATAATAATATGCGAGGAAAACAGTCAACTTCCTGCGCGATGATTATTTTAAGTTCGTTGGGAAATTTCGCTGCTATCATATGTGTATTTTTAAGATGTGATTATACCCTAGTAGAAATATATGCGGTTTTCCTAGACACTCATCCAGTTACTGTCTAGTATTAATTGCATTCTCATTAGTTTCGTAATAATACTACGTAGGAAATGGACAAGAACTTGATAGAGTTTTATTGAGGGGTATTTCTAGGGTAAAATTACCTGTTTCACAAACAGCAAGCTTGCTTATCAGCCCTCTAACGGTAAGGTGGGGTCAGATCCACCCCATTTTCTTGGATACGTTAAAAGTCCACTTTATATTAGAAGCCTAATCAATTGAATAGTTTTATGACCATTTATTATTCTGTTTCCGTTCAGTAAATGGGATCAAATTTCACACATCTTTTGTGTGCAGCGATTGCAGGAAAAGCATTACATTTTGACTGGGGAAGTATTTTTACTCCTCAATTACTAGACAGAAGTTAATGAACTGTTCGACAACTGTTCAAAGAAATGCATGAAATTTCTACCATGGTAACGCGAAGCGGCATTTTCCGAAATGTTCGGTACGCACCCTCTTCTTCGTCACTTCTGTTTTCCCGCACGGAAATTGCCTGTACATGATAGATGGCATCGGTCACTCAGAAATGCGGCTTATAACGAACGAGCACGCTCTTGCGTCCGCATTTTTAGGTGGAGGATGATCTCTCGCGACCGACAGTTGCGCCGTAATAAAACGCTGTACGTCGTAAAAATCAGTAGGAATTATCCATGCACTCGTAACCATAATAACGAGTCCTGCGCGGGTTAAAAGCGCGGTTGTGCTTTTGTCAGTGGCAATAATAATCCTCCTCCGCGGATTATGATTCCTCTTCATCGCCACCGTGGCCGTCAACGGTGGACGGGGGGCACTTTTACGTCGAGCGTGCCGCGGTGTACCGGGCGCAATTAATTAAAAGAGCAGCGCAAAAATCCACCCGGCTTTCATTTGCAACCGAGCAGAGGACCCTTAGAATCATTTGCGGTATCCCGCCAAAAGAACCACGACCAATTCCACCTTCCGTGGAAGAAGCTGGCTGCGCCGGTTATCGAGCAGAATACGCGCCCGCGACACGTAATACAGCCGCTGTAATTACCTTTTCCTTCCTTTGTTGCGTTCTAATTGAAAAAATGCATTCTCAGAAGAAACAAAAAGAAAAACTTTCTCTTCCTTTCTCTCTCCCTCTCTTCGGCGCCGCCGCCGAGAAGAATGAATGTGATTGTGAAATTCCTCCGAGATCGGCTAGAGATTCGTTATGCCGCGGTGGGCTTAATAAATGAAGAGCATAACGACGCGAACGCAAATATATTCATCGCGTGATATTAAATTCCGTCGTCTTTGTGCATCGCGCGCGCGCCGATAGGGCGAGACTTTTCTCCCGCGGAGCGTAAGAACGCGCCGACAATAATATATGCATTATCGGAGCGTCGGACACGCTTATCACGCGATACCGATTTCTCATCCAGCATCGAGCAACGCAGCAGAACGCTACGCAGCGCTGCGCCGCGCCGACTCGCGCGCGCGTGCTCGCTCGCAAGGAGTGCGGGACGATAAATCGAGCCCGGGCTCCGGCCGAAGGACGCACGGGCGATTCATTAGCGGACCTCGTAAAAATCAGGAAGCTACCCTCGGCTCATTTGCAAAGCATCACGGCTTTCCCCGCAGCGGGCGCGAGCCGTCCTCCTCGCGCGGATCATTTGCCTCTCCGGCGCGAAGGATTTCTCGCTTTGACTTCGTCTTACGCGTCTCCCGCGCCGCGAGTAGAAGCGCCGCTGGAAGAAGGAGCGCGTCTCTCTCTTGTGAGGGCTCGAACAAAACGACGAGCGGCTGGCCGGGTGTGCGGGGAGGGTTTGCAGGTAGGGGGACTCATCAGTTAATGGAGGCCGCAATTAATAACGCCGGAGTCGTTTATCACTCCGATCCGCGACTTATCCTCGCGTACCTCGCAGCCGGCCAGGCGGGGGTTCTTTCTCTCTCTCTCTCTCTCTCTTTCTCTCTTTCTTTTTCTCTCCTCCTATCTCACTCCCTCTCTTTCTCTCTTGCTCTCTGCTCCTAACCTCCTGTCCCCGCTCATTTCATCTTCCCTCACGATCCTGCGATACGACGCTTCCCAAAGTGGCGAGCCTCGAAGACGACCGCCTTCGCGGAAGCGCGTCATGTGTGTATCGCGCACAGGTAGCGGTGATACCTTCGGACGAGTTTCCGCGGCACATCCGGCAGACGCGTAATAATGAAGCATCCTGTGCCGTAGAGGAAATCATATGTGGTGGACGCGGGAAAGGAGGAGAAGGAGATTGATAGCTGAAGCGGGAACACGAAGATCGAAAGTAGTTACCGGTTGCTCGATTTCACGTGCGTGCCGCGAAGGAAAGCGCGATGCCACCTGCGAAAGCGAAAACGTTTTCAGCTCGCTAATCTCTCTCTATCTCTCTCTCTCTCTCTCGCTCTCTGTCGCTCTTTCTCTTTCTCGTTCTCCCTTTCTTTTTCCTTTCTTTCTGAAAAGAGTATATTCAGCGGCTGCGCCGTCGAATATAATAAACGTTAAATCGTGGAAGTATTTATACGTCCATCCGACAATATTAATTTCCGCCGAGCGCGCTTTGTTCTTTGTTATCAAATATTTAATATATTATACAGAATTCGTTATACGGTAAACATATAATGTTGCGCAATTCCTACACCTAGATTACTGTATAATGGTATGAGATTTTCGTCCACTCGCGCCGTACCAGACGCGTTAATTTGTTCAATATTTTTCACTCGTTCGCTTTCGGATATTAAATATTTTTTATTAAGAGAGAGAGAAAGAGAGAGAGAGAGAGAGAGGAAAAAGGAGAGAGAAAGGGAGAGAGCAGAAGAGAGAAGGAGAATGAGATTTCATTCATCACATTATGTGAAATATGTTGCCGTTATAATGACGACAAATAAGAACATATAAAATCGCCATTCGATAGGATTCTTTTCCGGAATTTTCGCTGTATTCGTTTTTTCGACATCAAACACATTTCTGAGAGATGTCATTACGCCAGATTAAGCTGTGTTATGTCGCAGCGTCGCTAAAGATTTAATATCACAATTGCGCTTGGACTTTTGCCCCCCCCCCCCCCCNATACTTGCCATTATCGGCTTTGTATTTTTAATTTCCGCCATTGATTTGATTTTGTCGCATCGGCCATCGTGCAATTCTCGATTTAAATCGCTGAACGGAAAGATTTAACAATGTAATTTCGATACGTTTGAGCAATTTCCTCCTTTTTGTCGACGTTAAAAAAAATAAGAAACACCCTCTATTAAATATACATCTCTCATGTCGCCCAGGAAACATTGTCGCCGATATCGCCGGAGATATCGAAGCTTGTCTATACCGTGATCTCGAAAACATCTTCCCGAGAAATCTTCCGAGACGTTTCGTAATATCCGGATTGCCAGTGAAATGGACGGTTAAGAGCATCAAAACGGCTTGCTTCTCTGTAGAGTGCACTCGACGGTATGAATCCTATCGGAAAGTGCTGGCGAGGATGGGAAAGAGAGAAAGGGGGAAAAATGGCGGGACGAAGAAAGACGGGGAATGTCAGACGGAGTCGAGAACGAACTGGAAGGAAGGCGAAGAGAAGCCCGGGCTCTTCGCTAATTAAGCGATCGCATTGATTCGTAACAGAAGCAAGCACCGCATTTGCATACCCTCACGGCGTTGTTTTGCTCGTAGTTTCGTGTCCGAGAGCGGCCGGCTCGACCCGGCGCGATTCCACGAGCGAGCCGAATTTGGCGGCTCGAGGTGATCGCATTCTCGCGAACGAAAGAGGAAGTATCTCATCTGCCGTGGAAACGAATCGGTGCGAAGTCGGCCGGGCTGAGAAATTACCTCCGACTTCTCGTCCGAGCGCGGCCGGGTTACGCGTAGCACAACAAGGTGGCTTGTAAACCGATCATACGAATTGATGGTTATTACTCGAGCATTATCGAGAAGCATATCGCGCTTTTCACTGAGATGCAGGAAGAAAGAGAGGGCAGGGGAACAAGACGTATGCGAGATCGGTCGTGTTGTTCGCGAGAAACGAGTGGGCGCGGAGGGTATAGTCGAGCGTGTACAAATGGAAATTTTTGCATTGTGTTAAAAAAAGCACGCAACATTTCACCGGTTCTTCGCCAAGGTCGATGAAATTTGTAGGATTAATTAGATTCGAAGTTCGACTCTGGCCGGCAGCGCCCGATGTGATGCACGGCAGTGATATTGATTAACAGCCCCAAGTTTTCGGATGTCCGAGAGCTGAGTGCTTTCGCATGATGAAGGCTGTTGTGTGAGTGTGCTCGTGTGGGTCGGTTGATTTTGGCGAAGAGCACATTTGATGCTCCCCGCGCGGTTGGTGCGCTTCCATTATGCGTTTCTTCGACGTCCGAGGCGGAAACGTGTATTGTGCTATATTTGCCGGATCGGGCGGGTGGAATTTTATAAGAGTAAAAGTTAACTTTAAAAAGTAAAAATTATACTAGAGAATTTTGTAACCGAGGAACAACGTGTCGATATTCTGCTCTTTCGCTGCACGCGCGCTTTCCGCCCTCGGTTACTTTCCGGCTCGCAGGCACCTTGCAAACATCGCGAGAGATTTAATGGAGGCGCTTGTGAAACCACCCCGGTAGGATCTTCCAATTAAAGGGATCTTCACTCGCGACCGTCAACAGGATAAGGATCGAGAGCGATCCTCCGGTCGGCTTAACTTAGAGTTTACGCGAACGCCGTTCCGGAAATGGCGTTACCGAATCAGGAAATTTCGACTCGTTCCTCCTCTAGGACACGGAGGGAACTATCACGCTCAGTTACCGTCGTCGCGCCGTCGTTTTTGCTTTTTCGCGTATCGACGTGCACCGAATGTAGGGCCAGCTGATGGGGAATCAGAGTTGCGTAAACGGCGGCGGAGGCGGAGTCAAAATTCATCAGTCGATGCCCGCGCGGCAGATTTTCCCGCGGCTAAGTTTATGCACGCGCTCAACTAACCGAGCCGTGCTTACAACTCAATTACCAATTAGTCACATTACACGGTGCTTATCAGCGCGAAAAAACGCTAATAGTGCGGCCGTGAGTGGATCTTCCTCATTCTCTTCGCTCGTTCCTTTCGCTCACACGTTCGTCCTGCGGAGCCCACAGTCAGCCTTTTTTCCCGGTCGGGTTGACTTTTTACCCCGACCGGCGCTTATTTCCTCGCCGTGGCGTTCCGTTTTCACGCACACCTCGATTCCATTCTTTCTTCTTCTTTCTTTTTATTATTTTATGCCCGAGAAACGGTGACTCGGCTCGTTCTCTCTTCTCTCTCTCTCTCTCTCTCTCTTTTCCGTTTCTGCTTCCTCTTTCACATATTGAGATATAAAATTGTAAGTTTTTGCGCCGGGTATTTAACCGGCTCGACGAGGAAGAGATAGATAGATAGTTAGATAGAAAGAGAAGGGGAGACTAGCTGTGTACCTACGGTGCCGATGGTACGGCAGAAGCGTGTATTTATGCGTCTGCGAGGACGGTGCCGGGAGCGTCTTCTCGGCGGGCCGCGGGCTCCGGGGCGCGCACGTCAGGAATCGACGATCGGGAAGAGCGACGATCGCGGCCGAGCTGCTTCGCCGAGAAACTGGTTCTTGGCGCAACGAGCGTTATCTACGCCCGCGTGCGCGATTTACGACTTGCACGGCCGTCTCTCGCTGTTATTGACGAGAAAATACCGGCGAAAATACAAGCGCCGCGCGGGGACGTTTGTCTCGGGCTCCTCTTTCGGGTGGTTTCTCGTTCGAGTTCCGTTTCGCGATTTATATGCGTTTCTTTCCCTTGACACCTCGGCAATACGACGAGTCGCGAAACTGACGTGCAACGAGGAATCAAGTCTCGCTGCTTTAATTGTTACGGCGAATTATCGGGTAGAAATTGAAAACAGGAGCTGGAAAGGTCTTACATAATTTTTCCACACTTCTATCTAGGCCATACACAGAAGTGTAACGCTCGTACAATTTAGGGTAAGTTTTGTAAATTTACCTAACTAAGTGCTGACTGGACTCTGTGAGCCACAGACCTTTAGGGACCTCCACGTCAGTGCTTATTCAAAGCTTATTCACGAAATTCCACTCAGAATGTGCCTTTCAGGCCATATCTAGGCCAACGAAAGCCCATGCCCTATTTTAGGGCATGTCTATCCAAGTCTGCTATAGATTCGGGGCACGCCCCGATTAATTTCTACTCGGATTTATCCTCGAACTCGTCTCAACGCGGCCCCGGACAACGATCTGTGTCCGCCTGATATTTTAATTGTGAAAATTTTTCGCACAAGTACCGTCGCAAACGGGTATTAGGAGCAAGGTCAGAAGACAGAAGCGTTTATGATTCGGCTGCGGGAAAGAGCACTTGGCTTTTCCTGCAGAGACAGGAGGGCCCTCGACGAATTTTGTACAGGGACCATTCGCTCTCTCGTTAAGGACCGAAAATCCGAGCTTTTTTCTCTCGCCGGCACAAGTGTCATTATTATCTCCTTCGTCGATAATGCCGAGGGACACTCGGCAGTCGCTAATAACTCTGCACCTTTACCTCTCTTTCTCGTGTTTATTCTCCCGCTGGGTCGTTCCTCTCCGTCCCTATTATCGAGTCCGCGCATTCGCGAGATCGATGCGGGGAGAGAACAGTGCTTCATCGTACTTCTCGTTCGCCGATACCGATGCGTTGCACGAGAAAAAGGAAATGGGGAAAAAGAAACGAGACGCGGGGAACACAGTGGTTTCGTCTCCTCCTCGTGTTAATTCTAGCCTACGTGCCTTCGTTACACGCGATACGCGCGGATAGCGGGGTAAAAAAGGGAAAGGTCGCGAGAGAATGTGAGCGCGCGCGGGCCGGAACGGGACCGGGGAGGGTGGCGAAAAGAAGAGGAAGAAGAGTACGAGGAGGAACGGCAAAGAGTGAGGAGGGGGGATCGGCTTTCATGCCAAGCGGCAGTAAATTTGCGCGGTCGCGACGTAGAAGCGGCCGATTTCTTCTGCACCTCCCTTAATCTGCGCATCTGACTACCTAAATTGGCTTGAGCAAAGCTAATCTCGACGGCGTTATCAATTAGCTGCGCCGCAGATAACGCGCCGGGGACTCCGCCGGGCGTTTATCGTATTTTTAACCATCGGAAGCGCCGAGCCGACGCTCTTTAACGAAAAACTACGAACGCCCGAGCGGATTTTTATTCGCGCTTGTGTGTGGACTCCGCTTCGCGATCACCGCGAGAGATACCTCAGCCGCGCGTTAAAGAGGTTCTCTAATGCGTTTAACTAAATATAAAATGAATCCGTAATACAGAAAAGTTCATCAAGCTGACAATGCGTAAGAGAAATGTCAGTAATCTTTACTGTATCGTGTCCCCGAGATATTTAATTATTAAACTTACATACGTGCAAGCATGGGAACCTCGTAAAACACCAGATTTCTCCTAATTTGACACATTTGTATATGAGACGGATGTGTGGGAAACTATTGTAATATTAAAGACTAATATACAGATATCATAGGCAGATTTCAGAATTATTGACCGCTTCGTTTCCAAAATACAATGGAGGGAAGTTTATAATTTATAGTAATATTCCAGATACATACATGCAAGCATATATTTAAACATTTACATGCTTCCTTCTATTATCTCGACACCTCTATTAAACCAATCGATGCATAAATGCAGCATCGATAAGAAAAATCAGAAGCAATCTTTTCACAATTGTAATATCGCGAATATAGATTTATCTCCGCTTTTTTTCAAATTAACACTTATTATTCGGTTAGCGAAATAAATCTGCGGAAAGGGGATTTCGCGTGATAAGTATTCGATTCATGAGAAGCCCTTTGATGCGCCACTGAAAATACGGCACTCAGCGCAGAGCCTCCTTAAACACGCGATTCAATTCCGCCTGGGTGCGCGGACGCATCGCGCGCGGCGGATCAAAGTTCCATCTTCGAGTCGTGCTCGCGTTGAGAAGTCGACACGAACTTCACGCGGAAGTCGACGGAAACGGGGAAACGACGATGCGCGGAAATCGTGCTTTCCGCCATCGGTATCAAGGGCGTTTGAATCAGCCCGGCGATTCCCGCGTATTCACGGGGGCCGGGCCTTGCAATAATCAAATCCCCGTACTGACTCACGTAGGCGCTGTTGCCTTTTATCAAGATGCGATTCAACGTTGCGTATTCATGCGAGAATGATGGAACTCGGGAAGTCGTTACGTGTACGAATGAATCCGGTAATGTACTCCGATCTCGATAGTGACTCGTGTACATCGCTAGGCCGGTTCGCTTCCCGACCGTATCTCTCGCTGCACCGGGGCTCGCGGGATAAGATACCACCGAGGGCCGAAGCCGAAGAGCGGTGGTTAGCCTCGCTCAGTTACTTCGCGATGAGGATGAGAGAGCCGGCCGCAGCGGTCGCGCGCGAGCGAGAGAACGCAGTAAATATATTCTTATCTATCCGCCAAAAAGTTCAGCTGAACCGCTAATTAAAGGTATAACCTCCTCTCCGCCGCCGCCTTTCCCTTCCCCCCGGACCATCGCGGAATTCTCAAGTTGCCGCGATACGGAGAAAGAGAAAGAGAATATAAGAGAGAGAGAGAGAGAGAGGTAGAGAGAGAGAGAGGGAGAGAGAAGGCTCGAGAACGGCGTGTAGGGTCGGCCTGGCGCTTAACTCGGTCTCGGAATTTATTATAAGGCAACGGAATGCACCGTTAACACCCAGCGGCATGCGACGTCGTCGCCATTCTTTCCGGGGAGCGAATTCGCGCCGGTCGGACTTTTTAAATTTCCAAACAGCGCCTCTATCTCTCTCTCTCTCTCTCCTTCTTCCTCTTTCTTGTTCTTCTTCTTCTCTTTCTCTCTTTCTTTGATTCCCTCTAGCCCGGCATAATTTGTGTCGCGCAGCCGGTACCGTTTCCTTGCATAGCGGGCGCAATAACGCCGAACGTTACGCCGTATTAATTTCAACACGCACTCGGGACTCGGGTCTCGTGTTACGTATTCCGGCATAAACGATTACCGCCGTATTAATCGTCGTATCGCGCGAGCGAAGAAGCTCTAACCGAGTCGAACGCGAAATTAACGGAAGCCGGACGAAACGATGCCGCGCGCTCGATAAGGCGAGAACGGATCCTCTTCTTCGCCTGAGATCGCAAGGTAACGCCGCTTTCTCGTGCGCGATCGCGTTACCGAGCACGACGGAATCGTCGCGCGTTGAACAGCCGGTTCATTATCCCGTTTCCAGTACCCGCTCGGGACTCGTGAACTCGCACTCGAAGCGGTGAATGAGCCGGCGCTGCCAACCAGTTTCAATCACCTTTCGTCACTTTTTCTTGAAAAGTCGTTAAAAAATTCACTATCGTCTAAAATTGGTGAGTTTTGTCACACTTTTTTGCCATGAGCTGCGTTTAAATTTGTAAAATATAAACGTTGTATATATTTTTTTTCTTGCTGTCTCTCTTAATAAAACTGCTCCGTATTTCTATTGTATTATTCATGCCCTTGGTCTTTGTTTTTTTTTTTTTTATGTACTTTCAAACCGTACTACGAAAAGAACTCGTTATATATTAAGTTATCTAAAGATAAACTTGAGAAAGTAAGAGTAAATGTTGCATTTTTAATACGTAAGTAATAACTTTATTCTCAAAATTTGATAGTCTGTTTTAGTCATTATTTTGATATTTGAAAGAACACTTTTCGTCACCTTTTCTGCCAAGAGACAGCAACTATTTAACTTTTCTCGCTTCCGCTGACTGGATAGCAGTGCTGATGAACCCATGAATCGCGGAATTGTCAAATATTCTAGATGTTCCCTGATATTTCTCTTTGATAATCGTCGCTCCTACGAATTCGCCGTGATATTTAACCCGCCACTATGCTGTCCTCGGGAAGAGCTAACGCTCGCCGAGAGTCGCGTAAGTATTTCTTAATGGGCACGTAACAAGCGGAAAAGGAATACCGTGTATCGCCCGAAACTTCGGGGATCTAACCGTAACAGTTTTGCGGCAAGTGTAGCCGTAACTCTATTCAAACTGCAGTTGTGTACCGGGCCAGGTTAGAACAACCCTCAGAGACTTATCGTACTTGAAAACTGACACTAATTAACCCCGCGGGACTGTAGGCCTCGGCAGTTAAACTATCTACCTTGGGTGGCGAACGAAAATTATGTCGCGCACGCGCGAAGTTTCCTATCACCGTGTATGCACGCCACGGCGTCGGCGGGAGAGTAGGTCGAAAAATTAATTTACCGTTATCTTATCTACGAAGCAATTACGCAATCGATTGCGAGAGCGCTCTTCTGAGCGAGCGCTGGCAGGAATGTGTAACGCGCGAGGGGATGAAATATCGCTCTGTGACGACCCGCCGTGGGAAAGTCCCGACTTGGCGCGCGTCGACGACATAGAACAGTGAATTAACAAAATATCAAGGTTACGTGAAAAAAAGAAAGAAAAAGTAAGAATTAACTTGTAACAAGTAACGCAAGGATGTTGGTCACCGTTGGGGCGCGCGCGGATCGAAAAATTAATTAGAAATCGTGAGATCCGGGCCGATATCGCGCGTCCGTCCCGCGTTTCTCCCGTTCGGCGGATATTTGCTCTTGCTTTTACGCGCGAACTATCCGCACAACGCTTTCAAACTGTCGACCATCGCGATTTAACGCCCGCGGACGCCAGTGCCATGTGTCAAAAAAACGCGTCTACGCAGGATGTAACTCTGAGGTCGATTCTCTCCGTCATCGGTGAGGTTCCGGTTGAATTTTTCTCGAAATCGGAGAGAGGGAATAAACCGATGGCTCAATTTTGAAATTTAATCGCTATAACTTGCCGATATTGAAAATCCATCGCTTACGCGAAGTGACGCATCTAACCGAAAAATTGAGGGGAGCGTACATTGCGAATTGGAGTCGGAGAATTTACGGAGACGGAAGAAAGAAAGGAGAAGCGATAGTTCCGCGAGAGGCGTCTTCTATATATACGTATATATCTCTCTCTTTGGAATTGGAAGTGGCACGAGCTGAGTTGAGTGATCTACGAGCACTCGACACGCTTCGGGGCAACAAATGCGCTTCGCTACGATTTCACGGCGGGTGGTACGTCGTACTGGTGACAGCTTGCCTTTTCGTTTCCTCTTTACACGTGATCGCGGGACATACATGCGCGTTATCGCACGCCCGTTTTCAGACATCGTCGCGATTTCGCGATCGCATACCGGATCGACCTATTGAATCGGATTATCGTTTGATTAATGACACCCCCGCGGCCGCGATTTTTCTCCCGTCAGCGCGCGCTCGCCCGTTCGCAAAACTTTTTCCTCCCGATGACACGGCAACTTTCGAATTTTGTTTTCACCCCGATATATATACGCTGATGCGTTTCTTCAAAGGACATATCGTATATTTCGTCTGGCAGAGAGTTATTTAGATTGCAGGCGTGCGCGCGCGCTGTGTGTCGAACATTGTGCGTAAAATATCTCTGTTCTTAGGCGCGAAATGCAACGAATGAAGCCGCGGGACGCAGTAGTAAGATATTTCGGTTGGATTTTTCACGCGGTTGAAATAAAAGTCTTCGAGAGGTCAGTGACACGCCCGTGCCGTTGAACCGTCAGCGGCGGTTTGAACGAATGCCACCCGCCCGACGAATTCCACTTTAATTGGCGCGATTCCGGCAATGCCGGTATATCGTTTGAAATCTTTATGTCAGAATGCTTAATTGCGCGACCGGGCTTGCAGCGTGGTTCGTGCGCCACGAAACTGTATTTTCCCTCAGGCGGATATATCTTTAGTACTATTCAGTTCTGCAGCAAAGGGAGCAGAAAGGGCGTTGGTTCTGGATCTGTAATCGCGTTGACAAATGGCGCCCCCGAAGCGATAAATTGTTCTCTAGTTTGTAGCTCCTAGCGTCGATTACGCTATCGCGGTAATTATAGCGCAGCATAACAACGCCTAGGAGGATCTCGTTAAAAAGCCCGGAAAGTGGGAATTGCCGATCGAGCGCCGACAATTTGTTGCGTCGGAGATCATTCCCTCGACGTTCGCCCCATATCGATCTTCCGTAATATCGATATTTGTGCAATTCGCGAGATACATTCGTAAGAAACAAATACGCAAACATATACAAACAACATTTCTATATTATATATTGATATTATATATAAATATATATATTTATATAAATATTTATATCAGTACACGGAAAGAAATGCTGTCGAATCAATATAACTTCCAGCACGCGTGATTGGAATAGGTCTTGATTCAATGGCTCTATTAACGAATCTATTAAATTGAACATTAAACTGATACTTTAATTATATACTAACAATATACGTAACAGTAATTTTAATGATACTCGCTATTGAATCGAGGAAATTTATTCCAGTCGCGCTCGTTGAAAATTTTCTTGATTTAATCGAATTTTTTTCCCCGTATATATAAACATATATGTACTTAAAGAAATATTTATATAAATACGTATAAACATTTCTTGGTAAGATATTGACATTTACAAACTGAATATCTCAACAGTAGCTATTTGTGTCGCTGGGAAAGAAAAAAAACAAATCTCTATCCTTGTACAGACCGTGTAATAAATTTTCCATACCGCCGGTTAAAAAGATATCCGAGTAAACTATGAAACAATCGCATATGCATAGTCATGCATACATTTTGTTACGAATATATATCCCAGTCGCGCGATGCAGCGTGTCGCATTATTCAACGTGAATTCGCTCCGTGCAAGTAGTAGCGCGGCGTTGTTCGACGTGCAGTAGAAAAAGAGGAACACCGGGCGGACACGCGCGCGACCGACTTCTCGTCGTTACGCGCGCGCTCGATGCTATCCCGATGAACATTTCCGACGCGGCGTATCGGCGATTGGCACGTAAGAACGTTATCAGCGTTTTGTACGGAGGATCGGCCGGGGGTGGGCCTTCTTAACTCGTACTTTAGCGCCGGCAGAACTTGAAAAGCATTTCGATGTTGATATTGTCGGATCTCGTGCGCGGCGGAACTTAGCGCGGCGGAACCCCTTCGTCAGAGAATAGCGTGATACGATGTCGTAAGGTTAAGCACCGCTGAAGCCCAGCTATAGGCCCCCCGATGCACCTCTTCCTTCTTCGCTTCGTGGCTCGCTCGCTTACCATTACACGTAGTTCCGGAATATCGCCGGAATCTTGAAATTTTTTCCCCAGATAAGGCGGATTAAGGTCACGCGGCGGACACGCGGTTCATTAACGTGTCACTACAGCTATGCGCGCTTTCTTTCCGTAATAGGCGCGTCTCGGATACCGTGTTGATTCTAGAGCGAGATTTCCGAGCGCGTGTTACGTGCGCGACCCCGGGCGCTTTTCCATGATATGCGTCGTAATTGTTCGCTGGTTCAATTCGCCGCGACGAAATAATCGATTCCGCCCGTTCGCGCGAAGCGCGGAAATCAAATATTTCCGTCGCCTGGAACGCGCATATTTTTCAGGCGACAGAAGCGGTGGAAAATAGAAAGGTGGCTTTCCGCCGCTTTTCCCGCTATTCGCGGGCAATCCGCGTGATATTCGCGATGTAATTACTTCCTGCAAACGCGAAACCTCGAACGCCGCCGCCCAATCTGCGTTTCGACCGACAACGCAGCCGTGAAGCACGGTGAAAATCCCATTCGGAAAATTTATAATATAATAACGTAATTTCGCAAGCCGCGCGCGCGCGGAGAACGAGGCCGGCCATTTATTGTCGGTCGATGGGATCACCGGGCCCGCCATCGACGGACATTTATTTCCCACCTCCCGTGTCTGGTCGATGCGGCTCGCTTATTTTCAGCTTCGAGACAAGCTCTCGCTAATTCATTAAAGCATTTAGCAGCGGGCTCAAGCATCGGCCGTATCTGGAATAAGCTGTCATTCTCGATTCACTTATCCGTATCCTTCACCGCAACATCACGCAACCGCGCTCTTACGTCTTTCTCTCTCTCTCTCTCTCTCCCGTTTGCCAAATGGCATCCTTACACGCGTACGCGAGCACGACGGTATGCAAATGCGCAACTATGTCGCCTCTTTAGCGCTGCTCGTACACGCGCGTAAATACCGCGCGCACTTTTCGCTCGTTTCGCCACCGCGTGCATTTCGCGCGCATTACCGCTCGTGGATGCGGGTAATATTCTTCGCGGCCGGCACGGCCGGTTTGCTCTCACTGCGTACTCGAAGGCACGCAACCGCGCGCCCGTGATACGCGCACTGCACAATACTCGACGAACACTCGAATTACACTAGCCGAGAAACAGAGAAGGAGAGGAGGAAAAGAAGTCGGGCGAGGGGAGATCCAATGCTTACCGCTAATTCTACTTAACCTGTTTTGCATTCGTCGGGATATATCCATTCGTTTCGCTTTGCCGTAATCGCACCGAAAGACAAAAATGCTGTATTCAAATCAACACTCGCTAAGGAGTGTCGAAGTTCAATTATCTTTCACCTGAATTAAGAAAATATTTCTAGCGGAAAGAATTCAAGTGCCGCATTGAAATTATATTTACGAGTGAAATGATCGCTTCAATATTCCTTAGCGAATATTTACTTGAATACAACACTTAGTTTCTCTCAGTGTGCGGCGATGCAAATGGGTTAAACGTAAATACGATTTTCAGCGTGTTTAGCGTTTGAACGTTCGAAAGATTCGTCCTTCCAGCGAGAATCGACGGAGACAGGTGAGAACGCGACTGGCCGGGAGGGCCGGTGCATCGCTTGTTCCTCAAATTCGTGTGTATCTTGGCCGCAGCCACTTATTTAATATCTATTGTCGGAAGGAAATTGGCCGGGGACGCCCCGTAGACGCGCGCGATGTCGTTAGCGAGATATTATCCTCGCGTGTGCACTTCTCTCGAACGCTTAAGCCCGACTAACGGCCATTGTGTTCCACGTGGAATGCGCGCTCGGACTCATTTACGTTCTGGCGTTAACCCCCTCGCGCTGTATCGCTGACCTTATGAGCGTCGGTTCGCGCCACCTCCCTCGCCGTGTCACTGGCCCCTGCGCCCAACGGTACCCGAGCGAAATTTACTTCTGACTTGTTGTCCGCTGATTTAATTACTCACCATCCGCGCCGGTCGTTTAATCATCCTCGATGTTGCCGACCGGCTCGAACGTGTCGAACGCATCCTGCGTCGGAAGTCCTTCGTCGGCCTCCCTCGTCTCCTCTTTCTCTCTCTATCTCTCTGTGTTGCTTCCCTCACCCTCCCTCCCTCTCTCTCTCTCTCTCTCAGCACGAAGAACTATTAATCTCCGTGGCACGCCGACGAGCTCGAGGAAGCCTGGTCGCTTCCGAGAAGTATCGTTTATACCCGACCTCTCGGAGGAACTTAAGGCCGCGAGATCGCGAACGTTATCGCGGAAGGTGTTGCGAAGCTGCAACGCGCAGCAACGACAGCAGGTGCAGCTTCCTACGCTACAGCAAGGACACTGCTCGAAGCGTGCGACGGCACTGTCCGCTTCATTAACCGGCGTGTTTTCGCTTTTGTCGCTCGACGTCTCGACAGCCGAGCGCGAGCATCGGTCGCGAGGGAGGCTGCGAAAAACGAGAGTGGAGTTTCTCCTAGCCGGTGGTTGCGCATCGCTCTTCTCGCGCCTTGAGGCGTCTTGAAAGCGACGATAACGACGACGAGCGCGTCTACTCTGACGATGTCACGGTGTAACTTCCGGTCGTTGCCTGGCCGCGATACGCGGATAAACAAATTTTCGACGGTCGTGCGGAGGAAAATACGTATGTACACGGGAGAAAGGGGAGGAGAGGTGGGACAGCCGGGGAATTCTGCGAATAATTCAATTTACTTCCGGTTCGAGTTCGAACGGGAATAATATTTATTCGAAAAATATTTTTTTCCCAAGTCACGCGCGCAGGATCATCTGGCAAAATGCCATCTGGTTTATATAATGCCAAAGCAAATACTCTCTGTTAGGTATACGGCGTCCGATATATGCACAGCGTCCGGTGTAAAATAGAATAAACATGGGCATTGCTGGTCGCCGCGTTTCCACGGTCGTGCCGAGACGCCCGCGGCGGCCGTTCGTCTTCGGCGAACATTACGACGCGGTCGTACGTCGATAAAACGCAATTACTCGCATCGCGGAGTGGTCATCGTCGAATCTCCGATCGACGTCCGCGGCTTTCTTTCGGCCCGGCCGAGGGAAGAGAATAATCTCGAGTGACTCCGGTCCATAGAAACGGCGTCGTCATTGCCGTCGTAACTCTATTAACGTCACTCGCTAAGCGAGATATAGTGCAGCCTGAAAAACACGTGCTCCGCTTAGTTCCCGGCGGTACGCGTGCGCGAGCTGTAGCCATGGAAAGAGCCGGCGGAGAGACCGGGGGTTCGAGGATTGGAAGTAAGAAATGCGGAAAGAAAGCGTGGACACGGTCGACGGTGGTCAGCGAACGGGGTAGACCCACGACTATTAGTCACCAACCTCTTTCCCCTCCGGCCCCTCTCGCTTCCGGCTTCCGCTGCAATCACTACGTAACTCAGCCCCTGCTCTCTCCACCCCCCCCCCCCCCNCCCCCCGATCGTCGTCTCTCCTCTTCTCTCTCTCTATTTCACCCGCTCTCCGCGAGAGCGAGAACCGATATAGCAACCCGCCCTTATCTCGTCGCCGCTGCCGATCGCTCTTGCGCGAGGGATGGTTCGATTACTCTTGCACGACGCTTACTATCTTATTCTCGAGCCGTTTCTCTTTCTACCGCCTCGTCATTTCTTACAGAAACGGCCCATCGATCCCACCCACAGACGGTGGTTACCGTCCTCTTCTTGCCCGCTGCGCGCCCACCACTACTGTTCCGGCGCGGCATATATCTTCTCTAATGCCGGGTGATAATACGATTGGCCAAGTGCGCGAGAGATATCGCCGGTCGCGCGTCGTTGTGAAATTATTAGTAATACTGTATGCATACACGTGTAACGCCGCGATAAAACGGCCGAGGTCGACATAATTCGCCGCGCTGTTAGCCCACCGCGTTGATACGACGATCGCACCGGGTAGGAGGATGGCGATAGCTGCTTTCTAACGAAGTATATGGAGAAAGTAAAAGGACAGATGCTGATAACTGTACGGGAACATAACGACTATCTGCGAATTAAGGTAGTTACGACTCAAGCGCGCAGCTGTGTGTAACGACACTTAACGAAAGACGTGAATAATGACTACCTAGAATAAAATTGAGTTTTATTAATAAATGGAGATGGAAAAAAATTATTAACGCTTGTGGAACAACTTATATTCTGGCAAATATAAAGATATATACGAGTCATGTTAAAAAGTAAGCAAGAGTATATTGCGTACATGGCAAATATATAAAGAAATACAAGTGGCTGTGTAAGATACGTAGGTACACAGAGAAAAAACTTTCCTTGGATTTAATAAAGTTTCTTTAATTGAAACAAATTTATCTTTTAGAATGGAGCAAACGAACGAATCGTTTGGCAACAAACAGAAATGTTTGATTTTTCAAATAATAAATATCCCTACGTCAAATAATATATATATATTTTTTTTAATTTTCGTCCAAACAATACGATGGTTGTCACAAGTAATAAATCATTTGAAAGAAATAACACACAATGTTAGAAAAATATTAAAGAACTTCTTTGTTTTACGATCAGCGGAACAACATTTAATACTTAATGAAATAAATTTTTCTTTCACTAAAAATCAAACGTTATTTCCTCTAAATAATACCATTTATTCTAGTAGATACAACATTTTCACACAATCGAAATAATATTTGACATTAAATTATGTTGTTTATATTAAACAAATCTAAATCAAATAAACACACTAAATTCAAAGAAACCTTTCTCAAGGAATCGCTTAAAATATACAACTACAGCTGAAGTTTCACAAAAAAATGCTAATAATATGAAAAGAGCGCAGACAATGCATGCAAGAAGCATGAAGTTAGAAAAGTTAAGCAGATAGCTAAAGTGCACTTACTGGATTGCACTGATGCGTATATGCTATATGCCCATACTGATAACGATAATTATAGTGATTTCGGGCTTATAACACGGAAGTGGATACACGGTGCAGTCGTTAGCGTCTTTTGAAACTTGGTCCCGCCGCTCGAGAGACGTGGCTCGCGGCGTGGTTCCGCGCGACGAAATAAGGGGAAACGCAATTGTAGCCATTTCTCCAACGTGTTCTCGCATTACTCCATTATACGGAATATTCCGTGCGGAGTAGCATAGCGAGACTTAATTTTTCACCGCTCAGCGTGATGCCGACGAGAGGCTTGCGCAAAAGTTAGAATATTCGCGCGCGCGCGTCCTCTCGTCGAGGGTGGCAGCCGGTGTTCTTCAAAAGCGTGTTCCTTGTCGGCGCGGATTTCCCGGGGTGGACAGCGGGAAGAAGTAAAGAGACTGTATCCGCGGTTTTCTTTAATGCGAACTTTGCTTCTACCTGTCCGCATTCTCCGCCTCTCCCTCTCTATCGAGGTCTCGCGAAGAAGAGCACGATTCGCACTCTCGAGCTTCCGAATGCTCCGAGTGTTGCTCTTTCCCGTGGGGGAGAGGCGGAAATCCGCCGTGGGAAGAAGAAAGTGAGGATTATGATGGATGGTTTTCCATAAATTCTTCGCGAGAGTTCCGATTCTCATTGCCGTTGGCACCTACGAAAATTTATTCAGAATGAGGTAATGGAAGAGGGCTACTTAGGAAGAGAGAGAAGGAGAGAGAGATAGAGAGAGAGTTCGCATAGCGGATGTAGTCTCCTCCTGAGACACGTGATACCTTGAGAAGTTTCGCTCGAGAGGAAAGAGGAAGAGAGAGATTCATCTTCGACGGAGTCATTAATTCGTCGCTCGCGCCTCGCAGTCGCGCAACGAGCGAGATTTTCCCGGCGTCCTCCTGGAACGCAAAGTCCACGTCACGTCGCTATTGTGCGCGTATTTCGATCCAGCCGTTAATTTTCTCCACGGCGGTCTCGCCGGAACGCCCTCGAATCGTTCGTTCGCACTCTCCCTCACACACCCACACACACACACACACGCGTGCGCGCGTACGCCAGCCAGTCGACGACGCTCGAATGAGAACGCGCACGACACCGCGAAGTTAATTTAACGCGCGACGACAACAACGACGACGGCGAAAGTACAAAATGCGTTTTATTAATTTACACGTGAACGGCGCGACCACGCGGCAGCCTCAAAGCGTCGCGGACGTTCCTTTCATTCGCGCGTCGGAATAATTTAGCGGCGGAACTCTGTGCGCGAGACGACACGTTAAATGCGCCTCGCCGGCGCGTCTCGGGTATACATCGTAGCAGAAGGTCGCGATATTATTTCCTTTATTAATTCGCGCGGCCTACATGCACGCTCGACGTAATCGCTTAGAACATCGCCAGCCACCGAGGAAAAATGTCAATTCCATTAACGGCGCCTTTCTCGCGAGAGTTTACGTTGAACCCTGCATTTTCGTGGCACCGTTTTGAGAACCAACGCGGTATCGAGAATAAGTTCCGCCGATGAGAAAAATAGTGTCCACTTGGCGCACGCAGAAATTCCGTCGTGTCTCGACGTTCCTCAACGTATCGGCCGTGCAGACTCCTCCTCGCGCGACTTGTTCGCTTCCTCGAAAGCTCGCAGCGCGGATAGAAGAACGAAATGTTCTATCTGCCTGGAGACGCACGGTGACGACTCCGCGTGCACGTAAGTGCGGTCGCACGTGTCGCCCCTTGGGCGACACGTGTGCGCAACCCGGCTTCTCTCCTGCCTGCGTTCGACCCGCGACCCGTGCCACGAAATCGTGTCCGCGACTTCGCCACGCGGAATTCTCTTTGTATGCGTTTCCTCCGTTTTTTTCCACCTGCTCTCTTCAAGTCACGTCTCTTTTTGCGGACACTGCGACAAGGTATGCGCGGCATCTCAAAGAGAGGGGAGACGCGGGGATTTTCTCATAAACGCCTGCATCCGCGGATCTGTATGTGCGCGATGAGCACCTCCGCGGTACATAATACGTATGCGCGCGCAGAGAGGCACGGTGCACTTGAGTGCACACGGCGCCGTTAAGCTGTGTACGCGCGGCATTTATCCCATAAATCCATTATAACAATCGTCCGTAGTGACCGAGAACATCCGCCGCCCTATTGATTGTCCCGTCTTAGTCAGCACTCTCTCGTAATCGCCCGGTAAGGTGACACAATTCCTGCCGAAGTTGCATTACGTCCGCTATAATCGGCGATTTGTCTATCGACAAAGGGCGATGGCGCGGTTAATGGGATCCATCGGGGGACAAGAGGATAGCTCCGCTTCTATTTCCACGAAGTTAACAGTACGCATTACGGCGGTAATTGCGATTCGACGGCTCGAAATGTCAATCGATACGCTTCCCTCTCTCTCTCTCTCTCTCTCTCCCTCTTTCGCTCTCCCGCCCCTTCTCTCACTCACGACAATGTCGACGATGCATCTCCGCGATGAATTAGCGCTGCGCTGCCGAGAAGTACCGCCGATACGCTCTCTCCCCACACACAAAGCCTGTCTCGTTCTTTCGCTCACTCTCTTTTCCACTTGACGTTCCTTATGATCATCCTCGCGTACCTCACAGAGCGCAACTGCGTACGGTACTTCAGGGTTCTTCAGGTTACGGGAGCGCGCTGCAATTGCTCGGCATGACGGCACGAGTACGCGAAGGTCCTCGTTAGTACGCCCGGCACTGTCTAGTTTACGTAGCGAAATATGAAAAGCGAGGCCAGCAAAATCAAGAAAGCAGCTTGGTAAGCAAAGCAGCGCGGTTTGTCCTTTTCTGCGTCACTGTCTCTTGCGCCTTCTCTCTCTCTCTCTCTCTCTCTCTCTCCCCCCCTCCATTCCTCCTTCCTTCTTTCTCTCTATTAGCGTTCGCGTCATATCGGTGCATCAGCGTAGTTGCTTCCTCTGCGCCGTAAACCGGTCTGCCGACGACTCTCGTTTATGCTTTAATCTGGTAATTAGCAGATTTTGCTTAGGTGGTGGCAACGTTGTGATTAGCGACGAGGGAGGATGGCGAATTTGGCAGTAAGCGGGATTTCTCGCCACCGTTGGCGAAATAATTCCCTCGATGCCGCGTTTGCGCGCACGTTACGATTGGTTTGCGCGGCATCGGTGCGCGATTCTTGCAATCACTCGCTGAAATCAATCCCGCTTAAATTCATTGTTGACCTGCTCTCGGGAGGCGCGATCGTGGTTAGCGAGTGTAACACCTACTGAATTTCGGATTCGCGCGACACCGTATGCATTATTGACGTATTCAAATTGTACAGTGTCGTTTACTTGAACGGAACAGCGCGAAAATGTTCGGAATTAGGGCAAACCAGAATTGGTTGGCGGAAGGTGTGAGTTGACTAATTGATTACTTCTGCTGTTTTCTAACAGGTCGCGCAGTGTCGAACAAGCTATTTCGAACGTGTCAAAAATGGTTATGAAATTCATACTTGCTCGATTCTGTTGGTTCTGTAATCTGTTGGAAAACGGATCACCGTCATCAGAATTATCATTTTATTTTGAAAATATAGCCATACAGATTTAAAATTTATAATAATACCCGCTGTATGTATACATCTATACACATTTATACATCACTTTTTATTATGTGTACACTCCTATTAGATCAACTGACGTATAAATAGGACGCTAATAAGAGAAATAAATAATATCTCCGTGTTTGTTTAATATTGTGTATATATTTAATTTCGCGCTCAAAATTAATATTTATTACTTATATAGTTAAATAAAGTTGAACAATATTTTCGTTTCCAGTAAATAATAAACTTAAAATCCGGTACCACGGACCAACTATCATAATGTCCTGGCTCTCCGCTCCGTCGTGAAACATACTCTCTCTCTCTCTCTCTCTCTCTTTGTCACGGCTCGGAAACGAAACTAATGCCGTCATTTCCACTTTGTCCACTCCAGTTCTTACGCGCCTATTCTTCCCGAACGTCCATGCCGCTCCTCTTTGAGCGAATCTAGCGGAAGAGACCGCATTTATCGTCGTCCGCCGGCGCACACAACCGCCGCGAAACTGCAGAGCGAGATACGGGCGAGATGAATATACGACGTGCATTAGCGTAAAACGCTGACCACGTCGTCCTCCTCGAGTAAGAGTCTCCGCGCTCGGTTGAACCTATAAAGGGAGGTACGAGCCCTCGAGGAACCGCCGTTCCTCGACGACAACGACGACGTCGTCGACTACGACGACCGCGTCGATGCAATGACAGTCGTTGTTCGATAGGTCAGAATGGAGACGTTTCTTGCCGGTGCGCTTCCGCGGCGAACGAAAGGAGAGGTCGGAGGGAAACGTTTAGCCCCATTAATCACATTATCTGAGCGAGACGAGGTTTTGTCGTTCCCCACGTTCGGCGAGCACGATTCGCCCCGAAGCCGGCTCAGCTTCCTACCCGCAGCGGTCTACTTTCAGGAACGCGCGACTTGGCGAAACGTGCTCCGTTTCTTGCGGCCCCGCCGAGAACGGCTAGGTAGGACAGGCGGGAACCAGGCATCGCCGTTAATTGCAACGAATATTCCCCGTCGCTTAGCCATCGGGTTAATACCCGGAGGGAATCCCCGTCGATCGGGAGATCGGTCGTCGACCGCGCGTAAACGTCAACTCTCCGGGATTGCTCGGAAGGGCGCTCTTTTCGAATGACACGTCCGTACCGGCAGATTGGAATCCACGAGCGCGCCTCTCGCGACGCGGATACGCTCGGCCACGGGGACGAGGTGCATTCGTATTCATACGGAAGGAGTATACGTAAGTACCCGCGTAAGTTAGGGAGTTTGCAGAGGGCAGAGTCAGTAGCGGACCGTGCGGCGCAGAGGAGAAGACAGAACTCGGTTTGATATATGGCTGCAAGTTCTCCTCCGGGCGAGGAAGTGGGAACACAATCCAGGAACGCAATTCTCTCTTTACCCTCCCTCCCGGACAACCCCGGTGTCCTCCGCTCGGTCCTTCTCTTTTGCCTGCCTCCCCGTCGCCCACCGCTCGTCCGCTTCCTCTCCTACGGTCACTCGACGGCGATCTCGAGGAACCTTGGATTCGCGCGCGCGAGTTAAGACGTATGAACACATTTGTACAGCATCTATCACGCGCGCGGATGAAACATGGCGTGGACATTACGGAGGTGCGATGAAAATGCGATGACAGAATGGTACGACCGGGTAAAGTCGTTCTCCGCGGACTTATGCTCCCGGCGTGAAACTCGCGGTGCGGGGAGGGGGGAGGGGGGGTTCCCCGGGATTCCGCGGATTCGTGGTAGTTTGATAGTTGCGCGCCCGGGGCGCAATCTCCCGCGCGGAAACAGCGACGGCGCTTAACTTCGCGATCGTCTCTCGCACTTTTCGCGTTTTAAAATTATTGTGACAATGGGCGTGCGTGTAATACGTTAATCGATAGATACGCCGTGCGCGCGCGGTCGGCAAATGCGTAATGAATAAATGTTTTGATTAACAATAATAAACAGGTTTTAAATAATATTAATTATTAAGTGCGCGCATCGCGAACTCGCGGAAATTGTTTGCAGAATCATGTCTGTAAAATCCCTAATAGCTCGGGCAAATAAATTTCAATTTAATTCGCGTAAATACCCGCGAAATACAGATTACTCTTATAATTATGCGCGTAATTATGCGCGCATTTCCCATCTTTCCGGCGGGCGGGCCGGTGATACAACAAACCGCGCGTCCGATTCACGTGTGTGTATCCGCGCAGCGATAACGCGCGGCTTTATCTCGTCTCCCGGTCGATTCGGCGAAGCCGCGCGAAGAAATCGCATCGAGTACTCGCCGCGCCGCTACGACAAGTTACACAGCAAGAGAAGTCGGCGGCCGGGGCGGCTAAACTCTGCGAAACTAAACTAATTTGGTGGAACTTTTATTAATATGCAACTTCGCCGTGGGTTTCACGGCGGGTAAACAAACGCGGAGATATAACCGTCTGCTCTCGTTTGGAGAGAGCGCGGTCGAGCGAGCGAGAGAGTCACCGGGGCAACCGGGTGTGTATAGCGGTTTATCCATTACACTCAGTTTATCCAGAGCGGCGTAACACCGCCATCGGGGAGCAGCGCAGTCGTCGTCGCATAGTTTTCCGCTTATAGAGAAACGATAGACAACAACGTTTGCTCTATGTCGATCGCCCACGTGCTCCGATAATGGCCGCGACTTACTTGTCAATATTAACTTACTGAAGCATCGACGATACCGATACGATCGTTTTATCGACATACACACACGTGCGCGCGCGCACACACGCGATACATGTGCGCACGTAGGCACATGCACACACGCACCGGCCGATCCGACATTCTCGCTTTGATCTTGCATTTCGAGGCTGAGCGAGATTGAGTGCCATTGTCGCTCGATGCGTTTAAGATTAAACGCGATCGACGTCCGCATTTAAAGGGAGATCGACTTCATCGATCTGCTGGGAGGATCGCGCGCATCGACGCGCGATGCCTCCCAGCGTGATTCCTGATCACGGGTATTAAAACCGATTTCAATATCGAAATCTCCGCTGATATGATACGACCGCCGCACTCGGCGGAGATTTATGATCGCGTCGGGTCTTCCGAGTGCGCGGAGTTGAATCATAGTTTGCATAAATCAATATTAATTATCGCTGATGGGTATAAATATATGGCGTAGCGCGCGCAGGTACGCGGAGAGAAATTTCACCTGACGACTTTGGGTGAGAAAAGAAAGAGGTAAATAGATAGATCATTTTATTCGGCGTTCTGGGAAAATTTCATTCCAAGCGCAAAAATAAAGATATAATAATGATAAGAGAAAAGAAAAATAATAAGTAATGCAGCAATAGGTGCGCGAGTACAATTTTAAACACGCTCCAATGTAGGCACCTTTTCGGTCAGTACTGCTGACAGCAATGCTACCTTAACATTTTCCAGGTATAGATGTATGTTATGTAATATAGCCGATAAAATATTCGAGAAACATGCCGAAACTAGTCTAAAAGAGCGTTTGTATATTAATTCGTTTAGCTAATTAATTCGTTAGCTAATTAATTCGTTTATAGCTAATTCTTTTTGTCCTTGTACTTAGTTTTTAACTGCGGGAACTCCCTGATAATTAAATTTCAGTCGTATTATATGGACAGCTAATTCTTTTTTTCCGTTCGAGCGTTAATCTCCCTCGAGATATTTGTGAACGCAGCCGAATAATAATCCGATATGCGGAAATACCAAAGAGATAATTAATTGTTTACGCAACTGAGTAGGCAACAGATGTTTTCACGATATTAAGCTGATGCAGTATGTCATTAATTCTTCTGATATCCTTTCCGATATGAGTGTCCCAAATAGAGAGAGAAAGGGGTGAGAGAGAGAGAGAGAGAGAGAGAGAGAGAGAGCGAATAAATCTCTAGATTCCCAAGATGTCGATTTTTGCATATAATTATATAAATCACGCGAGCGTGCACCTTCGCTGGAAGTACTTCCGGCTATTAATAAAAATTCACCGCCGCGATCCTTCAGGCTGTTCTACGCGCGAGATCGTGTACAAAGTCGCGAGATCGCCGTCGAGATCAATTAAAGTGCGCGCGCACGCGGCCGGTTCGCGATCTCGCGCGATCTGCTTACGTAATTAAATATAACGCGGATAATTAATTACGGCGCGGATCTCGCGCGCTCGCGTCGCTCGAAGGAGATAAATTATTTTCTCTTGGGAGCATCATAGGGTGCCACCGGTGAAATATCGGTTGCTCGAAGTACCTGGCAGTGGCGGTATATTTTCAGCCGCCAGGTTTTCGACCTCGCGCGCCATGGCGTGCGCGGCGATATCGACAGTAATTAGTCTTCATTGTGTGTCATTGGATTCGATTCGCCTGCCCCCCCCCTTCTCCGCGCGGGCGGCCAGGCGGGGGAAAAAGTTGGACACAGAGAAGACCCGAGTAAACATCGGTGTGTCTTCTTTCCCTCGCCGTTCCCTCTTTCTCTCTTACTCCTGCTTCTCCTCCTCCGTAGTCTTCCTTCGGCTCCCCCTGCGCCGCCCAACCCCCCGTCCTCGCGTCCGTGGGTGTAAATCTGTCTCCCAGATTAAGTCCGAACACTGAGTTGTATAAATTGAAGCCGATCTCTCCGCCGGAGCTCCGGAGTAGCTACTCGGGCCACTTTATTTTCGTTTATTTGTTGTCGGCAAACATGCCTGGTCTTCTTCTTCTCCGCTGCAGCCGAGCAACCGGCAGCAGCAGCAGCAGCGGCGGCGGCGATATCCTGCTTGCACGCCTGGCTACATGGCAACGTCAAGAAGGATCCTTTCCGCCTATGCGAATGCGCTTATATGAGCCCCTTTCTATGTGTACGCCGACGGCTTCGCCGTAACCCGTGCCCGTGTAGTCCTTACATACGCGCGTCCTTTTCATGTACATGAGATACTGTTTCTCCTCCCGCGTGTAGTGGTTCGTCGAGCCACGGTTCTACATACGTATTTGATACGTGCATATATATCTATATATATACCTATATATAATGTGTACTAAATATACGTATCTATATATATTAGGTTGGTGCATATGAAATGTCGGATTCTTAAGTGATTGTATAAAACTGTATATCTTTCTTCAAAAGCTGTTTATTCAATCAAAGTATGCTCCATTCGCTTCAATACACTTCTCCCAACGAGATTTTAAAGCGTAGATGCCTGTCTTAAAAA
>NW_014560366.1:1136926-1165253 GCF_001313825.1 Dinoponera quadriceps
TTGGAAATATCCCCCCCCCCCCCCCTCCCCGATTTGGCCTCCAGACGCAGTATCTTGCTATCGGCTATATTATTATAGCACTCTTATATTAGTTCGTGGCACTAATAAATAAATATTTCAAGAGAGCCGATAATGTAATACGCGATGACGAAAATGCACACGTAGCGCGACAATCCCAGAACAATGGGCAAGAAATGTAAACTTATCCCCTCCCATCAATCGCCAATCATAGTCGCTCGTCACTGAATGCCTAGTGATTACAAACAATCAAAGCAGCCCGGACCTTCAAGGAGGTAGAACGTATCTTCGCACGTCGCATGCTTTTCTAGATGTTTTCATTACGTCCCGAGTCATTGTGCGGTGCGCATACAAACGGAACACGTGTGTCGGTGTGTTATTTCATTTCTGTCAGTTGATTACAATATTTCGCCGGCTCTTGAACTATTCAATTAGGCTCTCGTCGATATCGCGTTAATTAACTTTTGTTTCTCCAATCAAATCGAATGTCTGCGTGAGCGTCAGTGTCAGGGCCACAACGAAGCAGCCAGGATGCTGGGTCGAGAAGTCAGGATGGAACACGCAGAACACTGCGGTGCGGGAATATGTTTACGATAAATCATATATTTCAAGGTGTGTTGAATTATTTGTTTTACGAAAGGTTGCCATTTTTAACAAACATTTGACAAATTTACCGAGAATAAAGAGATATCCGAGCCGAAACATTGATTTAAGTAATTAACAGTGAATAGGAACCTTTAATTAAAATTATATTTTCAATCTTAGATCCTAAGTGATTCACAACTATGAATGCCGGCCTTAAAATATAATGTAAATCTTGCATTTGATCATTTTTACGTTTAACAATGCCTTTTGAACTGCGAATACAATCTTGTTTACACCTGCCAATACTTTTTTATTTCTATTTAGCCTTGCTATTGTACGGAATTCAAATTTAAATTTCTATTGGTAAACAGAATTAATGAATATGTAACTGTTATTTTTCCCTCTACAACTTCTCATCAGCTCTTTTAAAAGATTCAATCTTATTAAATCTTCCAACACCAAGAAAAGGAAATTAGGAAGACATGAGATTAAAATATGTTTTACTTTTTATCCATTTTCCCACCAATCTCTCATTTAATTATTCATATCTGTTTATCTCGCATACTCTATTACAGTTAAATATGTTACATTATTAATACACCGCTGGGGTTATGAATTTAAAAGGAAAGATTAAATATAGATAGAATATTGAGATAAATCAAATCGACTAAAATTAGCTGATCAAATGAAGGATTGATCAAAAATCAATTTGAGATTAAAGAACGTATGAACAAATGTTTCCATGAACGGCGGCAAACAATCATTTGTGAAGCATCAAATTAGTACAGTAGCCTGCAGTATACTTCGAGATCCTCCATTGACCTTTCATGTTCGACAGAATTTGCAGGGTTAATGTAGGGCCGAAATTTCGACTCAGGTGCCACAGCAAATTGCGGGATGCAAATGCGTAACGGAAAATTGAATTTTCAATCAAGACGAACGTGCTACTTGATTTAATAAAAATTTCCAAGATATTTTCTTTATCGTTGAAGTGTTCAGCTCGCACGTTAATATTTTGACACATTTCCGCTGGGCGAAAAAATTCGCCGAAAGTTCGCGCGTTAAAATATTCTTCGACCACGAGAAAATGCTCTGTACATACGTATATGTACATAAAAATATACGGAATATAAGGAAGACAGTTTCATTTACGCTTAAGTTAAAATGCGTACACACACGTTGGCTTCAATAATATCCCCGGGTGTAGTTAACAACTTGCTCCCTCGATATGCGCCTGCGTGGATCATGTGTGCAAGTAAGAAAAATCGAGAAACCAGGCTTATGTACGCATATATGCACACAGTTATGGAGATTCGTGTATACAAGGTGCCGCTTAATCCGACTGCGCGAGTATAGTATTGTTTCCCGTCAGATGGAGGAAGCGCCCGGTGTTAACTTCGCCGGCGAGGTAAGGTGCACAAATGGGTCGGGCGTGTTTATGCTCGCCAAGATTTCAGGATTCATGGATTTTGCCGACTGTCGCCCCGGCATTTATTTACCGATGCCGCCGCTGTTTACGTTATCGTATTTTGCGGCGGGCCATGCCCTTTAATGGGACGCGCGCCGCGCATTTGCACATTTTGCAAATAATGCGGATGTGGAACATTGTTTTTGCGATGAAATAATAAGATGCAAATGCATTATGCATGATATGATGATGCACGCTTCTCAACATGCTTATGCTACCCGAACCGCCTTAGAGAAGTGCCACTACGAAATATGGCTGATCTCGTAGATCCACGCGGAGATAGATAACGTCCGTTAAATCTTCGCACCGCGCCGAGTCTTATTTCGGCCGTTAACGCGATCGAGAATCGTCCCTTTAATATTCATCAGCGTCTACCTCTTGAATTCGATTTCAGTTCTACAGTTCGCTTTTCGGAGAATTAATTCAATACACGCGACCGACTTTCGGCGTCTGTCGATGCGGGAGAGAAGTCGAGATCGTGGTATCGGCAGGGTGGGATATTAAAAATTATAAAGATTGATACGCGCGTGGAAAATGTATGTGCAGAGTCGATGATAAAATACGGTGGGGGAAGTCTTCCGGATAACGCGCTCGGGGCTCCTCGTGCGTTATACACGGGGGTCTCATATGACCCGACAAAAATGCCGGTCCGACGCGGGCGCGGAGAGAACGAACGCGGTTCTCCGGTGATATATCGCTGGGCTGGAAAAATGGTTTTGCCGGCGGGGGAATCGGGAGACCCCGAAATGCAGTTTACGCTTTGGTTGACGACGAATCGCCTTCCCGAGCACCGCTCGGCCATATACCGACCACGCGAGCCCACACATCCGCTCGCGCAAGCGGAACGCATCTAGCCGCGCGTTTGTCACCAGCTGCACTTGGCTCGGCCACGTCTAGCGTCATTCCCGTCCGTCCGGGTCGCTTGTCGGTGCTCTTGAACGAGCACGCAAGTGCGCGAACCCGCGATTACGAGTATCCCGCGCTCTCTCATATTGTCCCGCGTCGTGATTATTGCGCGCCCGCACTAAAAGGCACCGTCGTAAACGAAGTCGCCGGCCCCACTAACCATTTGTTCGGTCTGCGTTACAACAACGCGCGTGTCCGGGCTGAATTTAGCATTATTTCAGAATCCCTCGGGTGAAGAAGAGTTACTCCCGCCTTTACAATTCAGTTTATGACCGTAGCGCCGGGGAAGGAATAGAGAGGCAAAGACACGGGCAGGCCGCGGAGCCCCGTCGGCGTTCCGCGTACGCCATTTGCATACCTTATAATAAAAACAAATCCCTACAGCCGAGGCATCCCCGTGCATTCTCGTTTCGCGGGGAGATCTGTCGAAGCGCCTCGGTTAGATTCTACCTTGCCGCGTTTACGGCCACCTTTATCCCGATATGCCGCCTGTCCTTCCGGTTCGCTCCCTCCCTCCCTCACACATGCATACACACATGCTTGCTTCTCTCTCTCTCTCTCTCTCTCGCGCTCTTAGTTTTCTCGTTCCCCTAAGCGTTCCTTCCATAACCATTCTCCATACCGGAAGATTTTCTGAATGACTTTCCTCGTCCCGGCTGGCTGACGTGCTCCACTTTTTCGTCTGTATGAACAAGAGCCGATGGTACGCCAAATAGCGGGTCCAACAGTGAGATCTGGAGGTGCTAAAATCGCCGTAACCATGGCGCAAAATCCCGCAAGGGATTTCTCCGATCTCACGATTGATTCACGCTGATTTCACGTTAACGTAGCGCTAATTTTCCCGTAGGATCTTCCACGCGCAATCAGCCGAGAAAAATTCGCTCACGACGGCGCGGCTTTCGAGACGATCATTTCTGACGGCCGATAAACGTGCGCTCGAGCTCTCGCGTCGGTCACAACGCAGATTATCGCGAAATGATAAGCGGCAAGTTGGCGCTTAATATCTTAAGACTCGGAACGTTGCAGGGTTTCCGGCTTGTTATATCATTCTCAGCGAGACTTGGCCGCTGGCCAAACAAGCTAAGCCAAAAGCCGCGGGAAAGGATGAAAATGCACATCGATCCTGCGCGGATTTACTTGAGCGCGCTAAGGGCGAGTATTTTCGTAGGACTGTGTTCTCTGAAAATTACAGAGAGAACTTCGGCGGAAGTTTTAACGTTCCTGCGGTTTTCTCGAATTTCCAAATCTGCCGGCGAAAACCGACGCTACGTGTAGGGACACTCGTTAGACATACGTTAGATACGTCTCGGGCAACGGACAATCAGGCGATCAGCGCAAATGTACTATTCGCCATACTTCTTCTTCGGGAGGGAGAAGGACGGGGGGATTCGGGTTGCAATATGCGACCTACGGTCATCGTCTGCTCTTGTAGAGCGTCCTCATACCGCCTGCAGGCTCCGTAATCTGGCAGATTTTATTTTCTCGACGACGAGGACGACGACGACGGCAAGGAGGACGGTGGACGATGCCGACCTCGACGACAGTTCGCGAACTCATATCTCACAGAGCGTCCGTTCCTGCGGAAACTTCGATATCCCCGAATATGGCGCGGGCGAGAGGGCGAGACGAAATTCTCCGCATCCTTCCGCAGACTGGCTGTTGCTGCGCTTCGATTCCCAGTGACACGAGTCATTTTCTCAACGATAGTGATCTCCGTCCGACTTCCCTTCTGTCATTCGTCGTCGTTCGATTCGGATGCGAGCGAAAATGCGAATATATTTTATCCGCAATCGAGATCGAGTAACAAGCTGTTGTGGCTAAGACCGGCTCTTTCTATTTTTCTCTCTTTCTCCCTCTTGTGACCCGGAGCGCGGAGTAAATGTCGTTCCGTCATCATCGTCGAATGTGAATTAAGCGGTGAGTCGAGTCGAAATCGGTAACGTCGGGGTATCCTCACCTAACCGTTAATATCTAATCAACGTTAAGCGATTCCTGTATCTCGTCTCGCACGAGTCTGTTTCCTAGCCGGTAGTTTCAGCAGATTTCGTTCCGGCGACGTGTTGGCCCTTTCGATCGTGCGAGAAAAGTGCATTCTCATAATTTGATCGAACGCCGAAGTGGCTCCGAGAGAAAGATACTTTGTGGAACTGCGTCCCGGAGTCACGAAGCCGGCATTCCGGCAAAAGTAGCGATGCTTATCGCTTTTAGAGTTTCGTGAAATCGGAGCACGAGGTACGTGGCGCATGGGGAGGGTCATCGTGCCGGTGTAATTTCGGATTGGACCAGATCGTCTTCTTACGTAGCGGTGAATTAATAAGCGAGAGTGACCCGTCGACTGATAACGAACCTGTGAAAAATTTACCGGGTATTTCGTTAATCGATCGTGTCGCCGGCGATCGCGACACGATGCCGTACTTTCCGCGACGACTTTCCGCGAGTGAAAAACGAATTAAGCGCGGCGCTCGTATCGAAGATAAAGGAATAACGTACCTTTTCGAACCCCGTGCAAACATTATTTCAATTACGGCAACTTCCTCGAATCGTAATCCTTTTTTCGCGCTTAAATACCGCGCGAAAATTCCCTTCGCCCTAGTGACTTCAAGCGGGTTTAATTGTAAGTCGTACTGTCGCGCGCGAAGTAACGAGCGGAAATGAAGTTTCGATCACGGGTGTCGTGAAATTATTCATGAAAGCGCGAACAAATTTAAGCGAGCGAAAGACGCGCTCGGGCGAATCCTTTTATTACCGATATCTTATTTCATTTACATATTTATTGTATCGTAACGGAGAATAGAAGACACGGAAGAAGACCTTTGCGAGGGCCGCTCCCGAGTAAAAGTGAGCTTATTTGCTGTTCTCTTTTTCCAAAGTTTCATAAAAGCGGAGGAAGTAGCTTCAGGATGTATCCGATGGATGCGACTGAAATATTGAAGCTCACTCGATCTCGTGTCGTTGATCCGCTCCCAAAGAAGCAATTCCGAAGAAATATAGAAGTATTGAAACTCATTTATGCGTGAGTCACATCGCTAACTTCTTGTCCTCCGCGGAGACTGAGCGCCGTCGCCGCTCCTTAATGATCCCAGCACCGATTAACGTTACGTAACGCGCATTTCGTGTCCGTCAAACACGCGATAATATCTCTCATAGGTAGTCTCCTCGGTACGGTCGAGTGCGCGATACGAGAAGTACGGTCGTGTTTCGCGCGAAACGAGAAAGGGATTGTCTGTTTTTAAGTTATGGGACAAAGCTCGCTCGCGAAACAGTCGAGGCGAACTTGTCGTGTCGCGTCGAGTCTGTGTCTCCCTTATTCTTTATTTCATGGGAGAATAAAGGAGACGCGTCCTCTTCAACAAGATGTGAAGTTTATAGTGGAAATGAAAGCCTCCGAGTATCTTCGCCGGAGTTCCTCCTCCGGCGATGCAAAACATTATTGCAGCGCGTTCTTGATATCTTGTATTACATTTTGCATATGCAACGCGGAACTACACGTGCTTGACTCTCGCCACGAGACGCCTCACCGTTTCGGTAGTCGACAGTGACATTACACTGCTCCATTTCGTCCTCACCTTTTAACCTTCTGGGTGCTGTAGACGCATATATGCATCCGGTGACCGTCATCGGTACGGGCTGCGGACGAGTATATATGCGTCTGACGAATTCCTTCGGCCTGTACTCTCGACATGAACAATGGTTATCAACTGTCGTAATATATGGGCACTTGTACACTGAGAGGAATAATTTTGCGTTGTGGAGAAACCATCGCTGCTACTGCATATATGTTGCGACAGCGAAATTTAGTTTAAAATTTCGTTGGCCCAACCGAATCAGTTGTTTTTATTGTTATTTGTAATTAGAATAGAAACAGCTTGGTCGCCGGAATATAAAAATTCTGCTGGATGAATTTATCAATAGATATCCTTTTCCTTTTAAGAAAAAATAAGTTGCAACGCAAAATTTCCGGCCAACAGTCAGCATGTCATGTAAGAGGCACTGGGTCCCCTAATTAAGTATTAGATAATTTGTTCTTACAGCAAAATAATTTGTAGATTCAGCAAAGTAATCCAGCGAATGGCAATTAGTGCTCTTGAAAAATCGTATTGTTGTCCATATAATAACTGACAGATGTTGCTGCGACCGCATAAAATTTGCTGTGCCAGCAAATTATATTTCTCCGTGTATCCATGCTCTTTTATATAACCCAACGACGGTGGGAAGTAAAATTTCATTTGTCCCAATTCACCGTTTTCGATTTTTCCTAAAGAAGTTATTCCTTTTCGTCGATTCACGACATCCCCAAATATTTAGCGATCGTCCATCTGTTAATAAGATTTCGCTTCCCGGTTTATCGCTTTTGAATTTTTCCAGAAGCTGTTCCTTCCACCAATTATCACGCTAACCCGAAGCGTTTCGTCCCCTCAGCGACCGTTTAGTTCTCTGAAATGTAGCTCAACGTTCAAAGGATTAATCGTGCTGTATTCATGTCGGGAAATCGCTTGCGATCGGCGCGCAGGAATCGCGGAGTCCATCGGGAGCGTGTCCAGCCGATTGTACGCTTGAGGCCACTTTCGATCGCGGTAACGAACCGTCGCGCCGCTTTAGTCCCGCGAAAACAAGTACCCGCTGGACAATAGGCATTGTCTCCGGGATGGTCCGATAAATACATCGCTGACTGATTATGTTATAGGGTGTCGTCTTGGTGCTCGCCGCGGTGTGAGAACGCGGACGGACGTATTGCGAGTTAAGTAGAGACAGCGGCTCGCTGTCGGACGCGCGCGCTCTGGACGGAGAATAAAAAGCGTCAGACTGGAAGGACAGTAGCGGAGGAGAGGGGGAGTGGGTAGGAGCAAAGAGCGACAGTAAGCTCGTTTATTCTTCGTCCAGTCGCCTATTGTTATTCGGACCACTCGATACACACCCGCTCGCCCCATTCAACTGTGTAGCCTCTATCAATTGCAGGTAGACTTCGGCCAATTGGCAATTGGTCGATCCGTAGCGTTTCATCGCGAGGAGTTAGGAACGAGGGCAGGGAGGGCGGGCGGAGGGGAATGGATGATACGGATCTCCAAAAAGACTCCGACACTTGGGAAGAATTGGAACGAGAGCGGCCGCGATATGCGCTCGCGGGGAGGGGAACAAAAGGGGGAGAAAGAGCGAGAGGAGAAAGCCGCGAACGTATTCGGTTCTCTCCACGTCCGTCGTCGGCTGCAAGCAAGCGCGCCCGTTCTTAATTACACATCGGCGCGCTATTCCTGTGCAAACGTTAGTGCCGGCGTATATTTGCGTAGATCTACTCTAACGAATAGTTCGCGTTTATCCAATCTCGGCAACGCGCTCGCTCGCGAGACGCAGCCGCGCGACGAACGGAAGGGAGGGACGGAGGGGGGGGGGGCGCAAACACCGAAACGAGATTTAAATTTTACACGCAGCTTTTTATTCGCCACTTCTCTTTATCCGTCGCCATCGGGCGCCGTTGGCCGCCGGGAAAAAAGGAGAAGGAAGCTGCGGAAGGGAATACGCGCTCGCCTCAAAAGACAACGTGCATTACAGCATGGAAAATTTTTACGAGCGAGCCTTACTTTTACGATTGAACTTTACTTTTACCGTGAAACATTTACCGCGCGGTAAGTGCTCCGCTCGCATCGCGAGTCGGACTCTCGGGCGAGTGGGACGGCTCTCCGGGTTAATTTCAAAACGTGATTCTTCTTCGAGAAAGGCCCTCGGTTGAACGGCGGCCCGGTCGTGGTGAATGTGAGAATCCGTCTTCTCTTTTTTCCCCCTTCCTGCGCCGTTTCCGTCATAATAAAGTAGCCCCATGCGATATGCGGTTCGACTATCCGACCTAACTGCACCCGAACGAGCCAGCCGGGGGAAGATCGTGCGCGGGATTCGGAAATGGACCTAATTTTCCAGCGAGCGCTCCTCTTTTTTCCCCGACGTGTATCATAAATTCTCGCCGGCGCGCTGAGAGCGCGCGCGCGCGATCATCCGCCCTTATCGCGATACACTTTACCGCGGTGCATGAAGAAATGAGAGATCAACGCATCAGATCCGTATCTTGGGATGCGTTTTTGATGGACGAGCAGCGCGAACACAACAACAGCCACCTTCCTTCTCCCCCCCCCCCCGCGAGAATCCAGCCGGCTTCGCGACTAGTTCCGTCGTCGTTGTCGGGATTGGGGTTAACGTTAAATCGATCCGCCTCGCTTCATTATTGCGTCGCGAACAATGCGCCTACCCAGCCTGCATCATTTATACCGCCGCGCTTTCCAAGACACCACCGGGACACGAGGAAAACGCGCCGGCCGCAGTCATACGCGGCTAATTACTAATCGCAATTAGTAACGCAAACAGTTAACGCGATCGACTGGCACTAACGCGGCCTATCGATTCGTCGGCATCAAAACCGCCGCCGATTGCGAGCAAATCATCTTAGAGAGAACGCGGAGGGAGTCGAACGTATTGTTATCATAGCGCGTCGAGGGCGACATATGTAAATCGTTGGAAATTAATTTAGCAGAAGTTCGCCCTCTCGCGCGTTCGGCGGCTCTCCGTGCGAAGCACTGGAAAGTGGAACCGGGGTATGAAGGGGAGCGAATGGGAGGAAATAAAGCGCGGTGGCCCACTTCCTACCTCGAGGTGCGGCGCGAAGGGACGGCTGAATCGCAGACGGGATGGCGAAGGAAGGCTAAGATTCCGCACCGAGTTGGAACCGTCTCCGTCTCCCTCGTGTTCCCGAGCTACGCCCTCTTTCTTCTCCCCGATATCTTCCCCGTCGTCGCTTCTCCCGGCTCTCTCCCGCCTCGCTCGTCCCCCATTCTGCAGAAACGCGCCGTGATCATCTTCGCGATGCCTCGAAACTGCGTCAGATTCGCGCATGCTCGCGAATCGACGATTTCCATCGTGCGTGATATTCCGCTGTTTTATCAATGATACCCTGAATAATTGGTCTCTCGTAAGTAAACCCCGCGACAATGAGAAAGAGGAGGAGAAGGAGGTGAACGTTAGCGATCGAGCGCGGGTTCTCTCTCTCTCTCTCTCTCTCTTTCTCGCTTTAGTTGTGTGCGATACTTCATGTTCCATTTGATACACACATTATTCCTTACTGTCGCTCACTTAATTGGCTCAAGGTTGACTAAGGCAGGATGTAAGACTATGTAGGTTGCGCGTATTCACCATATTGAGGAACAAAACCTGCCACGTTATTTGATATATACGAATAGGACGGATGTTTCTATAAGGGACACTAGGGCGCCAACAAACTTACCGTTCCGATATGTCGAGCTGAAATGTACAAACGCTCTTTCAGAGCGGCCTCGGCACGTTTTCGGAATACTTTACCGACTATGTTACGTAACATATGTCGCCTGGAGAATTTTAGAGTACCGCTCGGAGCATTACTGGATCGAGAAGGGGTGCTTGCATCGGGGCGTGTTTAAAATTGCCTTCATGCACCTATTACTATAATCGTACTTTTTTTTTCCTTCTCCCTCATTATTATTACTTCTTGATTTTTGCGTTTGAAGAGAGCCCTCCCAGAGTGCTGAATACAATTCTCTATCTACGTATCTACCTCTCTCGCAGGCTAGTTTCTTTCCATCGCGTTAAGAAGCGCGGCGCAGTGCGTTGCGTCGCGACGGGATAAAGGGGATAAAATATGTGCTTCGCGCCGGGATTACAGTCGAAGTCGGAGACCGGTCGTCGCGGCGTAAGACCGCTGCTGGAGGAGGCAGAATACGGCGCGAGTTACGCCGAGTATAATCGCGTTCGTGTGCGGACGTGCGTAATCGCAGCGGGGACGACGACGCTCGCATACGAAAGACGACGCAGCTGTGCTTTGACGGCTATCAATGACCGTCCGAAGGGGTTGGCACGCGCGGGGGCTACCCGGGCAGCTGCTGCCTCTCCGTTGCAAACTAGATAAATGTAAATCTAGATTCGACCGCGGCTCACGAGCGCACCGATTCACAGGGCGTGTCCTCTTCCCGCGCCCTTTGTGCACCCTAAAGCGGCGACCGTCAGGAAATGAAGCGGCGATCGTGCCTAAGCGCGCGTCTATTTCTACCGTACCGCGAATACAATACAGGAAAGCATTTGTCATCGCGCCGTCGTTTTCCCGTTTCGTTCCCGTCCACCGCGCCGCTACCAACACTCCGCTCCCGTCGTCGGTCTCGCCTCGGTTAATCACCACTTTCCGCTCGTTCTCCGTTGCAAAAAACTGACCGATCTTACGATCGCGGTGATAATGTCGGGCGATAACGCGGCGCGACGATTTGTTTACACTGCGGTAATTACAAGTACCGGTTCGTGCGGTCCGTGTCGCTGTAATCAGCGTAATCGTCTCTCATCGAGCGATACCTCGCGGAGAGTCCGCTTCGAACCGCAATAAGAGCGGTTGGCGAGTGAATCCCGCGTGAAAGTCGCTGTCAGTTCGAGCTGCGATACGCTTCCTATCTTTCTTTTTCCTTCTCTCGCGCGTCGGAGTATCGTTACCGGCGGACTTACGCGCGACGGCGTAAACTTGGCGGACGAGTCGAATATATAATATTAACGAAAAGGGACGACCGTGTGTGTGAAGGATAACTTACTGTCCAACTGCTTACATTTCCATAAGCTGACTTCAACTCGCAACTTAGTCCTTTCTCGGGGGTCTCTCTCTCCCTCTCTCTCTCTTTCTTTCTGATTCGCGTACTGCTCGCAGCGTAAATGTCTGTCTGGATAATTTGCCCATGACACGGAGCTCGGCCAGTGTACTACAGCCAGCGAGTTAACGCACCATATGCCACGTCCTGACCACGGTCAGGTGAAACAGGTTGCCTGGTATAGGCCACGATTCAGTGCTGCAGGCGGAGAACGAGCGAGAAGAGAAGCAGAGAAAGAGAGAGAAGAAGAGACCGGCGCGGAGGCCAAGGCAGGCCCTTGCCGCCTTCTTGCGCCCAGCCATTTACCTCTTCTATATGGTATCTTCCCATCTTCAGATGCGCGTGTAGGTACCGAGGCATGAGAGAGATAAATAGAGAGAGAGAGAGAGAGAGAGTGCGACCGGCTTTCTAAGCAACCCGATCACGACGCGCTGGAATTCGCACTCGTCCAAACTCGGCCCGACGCGCTCGTCTTTTCTTATTCTCTCGTCTCCTTCGCTCATCTCCCCTGCCCACTTCGTCCTCCCGTTCTTCTTCCTTCTCCTTTTTCCCTTTGTCTCACCGGGCTTCGGAAATCCCCGTCCGTTCTGTCAATTTCGCCTTTGGAGAAACGCGTTCTCTCCTTTCGTTGCCGACGCCTTAGTGGACGACGCCTAAAGTTCCCAGCGTCTGCAGCCTTCGCTTTCTTCATTATTTCAACTTTTCTATTTCCGGCTGCGAAAGTATGTAGAGAGAGAGATGTCTCTCCCGCGGAAAACTTCAAAACCCGTTCGTGATCTGTCCCCTTTGTAAAAGAAAGCCCGTTATAAACTTTATTTTATGGAGTCCGAAACTGGGTGGTGTCGTTGCGTGGATATCGATCTTTATGATACGAAGTATGCGTTTCCCAATCGAGACTTCGTCGTGTTATTTCCGACGACATACGCGTAACTATCGCGTCCAACATATTTTTACACATTCTCCCAGCAGTAATACGAACGCATGTTCTTCCCTGCGCGGTGGAGTAACGGTACCAGGAGTTTAACAATTATACGGTGTAAGATCCCGCCGTGATTATCAGAGAAATCGGCAGCAGCATTCCCACTCGTAGTAGCGCGACGCGCTCGTCTCTCGTCGTCGGTCGACACGGGATTTGCGAGGCAAACCGATTTCTCGAACGCGAGCTCTCTCTCGTATAACCCACGAAGTTATTCCACCCCATCCGCCGTTCGACGCGGCCGTGTAACAGTAGTCCTTTCCAACGCGCGGAATATTCGGGAGGGAGCGTTAACGGTGAAAACTTCGCCACTAAGGTGCGCTTGAATGGGAAGGTTGGGCCGGCGGGCGGTGGAGGAGACGGTATAATACAGCGAGAGGAGAGGAGAGGAGCGGAGCGAAGCGACGAGAAAACGAGAGAGAGAGAGAGAGAAGAGCCGGCAGGCGAGAAGGAGGCCGTGAAGATGCTGAGGGACGGCGAGTTCGGTATTTCGGTGAGCCCGCCTGCACACAAGCGACGTGTTGGAAGGCGAGCGCCTGCAGCCTTCTCGACCGATCGCGGCATCCCATCGCGGGATGCAAGGATAAACAGGTTTCCTGCGTCCTTACAAGAGGCCGGAGGAAGGAGGAACCGGTGGCAGGAGGAAGCGAAGGGCGCGTCGGGGAAGCGGGAGAGGCGCAAGGGCGAGGCGAGACCACTCAACACGTACCGTAGGCGAAAGAAAGACAGAGAAAGAGGGAACGAGTGTGAGAGAGAGAGAGAGAGAGACCCAGAAGCGGGCAGGAAAGATCGGATCTACCGAGATTGGAAGCCGCGTATATTGAAGAAGAGGGAGACAGAGGGTGGTGGGAAAGGAGGTGTTCGAGGCTCGCCGTGCGCGAATGCTCCTCCAGCATCACGCAAAAAGATACTACTCGCGCTATTTTCGCGAGGGAAGAATCGCCCTGTGTGCGACGGGAGTCCGACTGTTGCTGACACACACCTTGCGAGCAGAGCAGCGCGCGTTGCTCCCGCGTCTATCGCTGTCGGCGTGTCCACCCCGCCGGCGCGCCTCGTCGCGCCGGTCGCGGTCAGGTTCGTTCACACGCGCGTCTTCGATAGCTTCGTACTCTACAAGGACTGAATCCAGCTGCCGTCGGTTTTCTACCGCGGTTTTTCCACCGAGAGCGGTGAATCGCTGCCGAGATAGAGATAGAGAGAGGGGGGAGGGGGGGAGGGAGAGAGAGAGAGGAAGAATAGTGAAGCGACGGAAGTGCTCGTCCGGTTCTCTCGGGCTGTGGCACGCGACTTTTTCCTCTCGTCTCGTCAATTGCCGATGGAAAGGAGTGTTACCCGCCGCGGAAGCTTGATCGCGGGTATAATACGATGAATAACGCGATGTCTACATCAGATCAGACACGATTGGTAACTTCTTGTCGCTCGGATCCGCTCGTTACTCGCGATGGTCATTTTCCGAGATGCGGGAAGTCGGGATGTATCGCGAATGTTTCGAAAAAAATATCTGCACTTCAAACGTATATTTTTTTATCTCTTTTTCTTTTACAGTTTCAGCGATACGATTTCCCGAAGCCGCATTTTTTGATCGATATCAAATGTCAATATCAGGACCGATAGCAGGGATTAATCTGCTTTGATATTGTGGCGGAATTTATTGCATCGCGCGCTGCGACTGTTGCCGCGTTCCTGAATGGCCGAAATTTTTTTCGAAAAATACCGAGTTCACCGAAAAAAAAAAAAACTCGAATTCAGAACATCCGACGGATCGCCGAGATTTCGGCGTAATTTTCCGGATTATGTTTTTATTCGCCGCGATGTTGCGCGCGCGTGAGAATACAGTAATTGAAAGGAGCCGGTCGACGATCGTCGCGAGTGATAAATTATCGCTCGACTCGCGA
Source organism: Dinoponera quadriceps (assembly GCF_001313825.1). Taxonomy (NCBI): domain Eukaryota; kingdom Metazoa; phylum Arthropoda; class Insecta; order Hymenoptera; family Formicidae; genus Dinoponera; species Dinoponera quadriceps. Next base: position 1,151,414 of record NW_014560366.1, read on the forward strand.
TTTTTACTCCGCGTGCACGCGCGCTAGCGCAGCGTTGCGCGGTTTATCGCGATTTATTTTCCCTATTCACACAGCGAGCGTCCGCGAGCACACCGGCAGGATTTTCACTATGGCTATTACTATTACGCTCGTATTTGCAAAACTGCTGGACACTTCCAACCGCACACGCGCGCGCAACGCCACTCCTGTTTGCGCCCCGGGCTCTTTGACGAGAGCGCGAATTCAGCTCGCGTGTCAATTACTGAAGCGGCTTAAATCCTCCCGCGCTTTGCCGGAATTAAACGCGCTTCTACCGGCCAAGTTTTTCGAGATTTTAGCGGAATTAATTGCGTTCCTACGTAGCGCGCCGGGACAACTTTTTGCGAGCCGGCCGACTCGCCCTCGTAAATCGATCAATCGACGTGATCGGGTCCGTCCATAGTTCGTGACCGATGCGAGCATATTCGAGAGGCGAAAGACGGAGAGAGACGGGCGGAACGCGTAACGAGATGGCGACGAGGACCGAGCGAGCTGACGTGCAGGCGAAGGGGAATCCGCTCGTCGTCGTGCGAGCTCGTCTCGTCGTAAATATCCACGCGTTTCGCACATTAGTCGAATTAATTAAATGCTAATTATGATCGGCCGCTGCCTCGGCCTGCATACTGATACCGGGCCTGATACGCGCGCGCGCTCGTCTTTCTTCGTATATCTATATATGTATATACAGGAGCGCGTCGACGTTGCATACCTTGCATCTTATTACGCTCGCTGATAGCCGCTCTTTCTCCTTTCCCTTACTCGCGTCTCCCTCCTCCCCCCCTCTCTCTCAGGATGTGATGTCCCTTTTTTTTGGACCGTTGCGAATAAAAGAGCGCGGACTCACGGTTTATACGGCCACGACCTGAGAACGAGACGCGACGCGAGCGAACGTGAATTTTTACACGCGAGTTGCCGTGCGGCAGCTCTCTTATTTCGGCTCTGCCTCTCGCCTTCTCTCTCTCTCTCTCTCGGCAGCGAGCCGTTAATCTGGAAATATTCGGTGACGGTAATTAAAGACACGCTTGGTCGGGCGCCGTCGCCGTCGCCTTCGCCGAAGATCGCGTCCGGTATCATCCGAAGCGATCTTCGAGCGGCCCCGACGACCATCGTCATCATCGGTTGATGAACCGAGAGGAATGGGGAAGCGAGTTTATTCGGGAGTGGGGTTGTATCGCTCAGGACGCGCGGCCAATTACATACAACGGGGATTAGAATTATGTCTGTGTCATTACATGCGGCGAATGAAATTGCGACAGGCATTGCGCTTCTGCGAGAGTAAGAAAACTGAGACGCGGCAAGATCGCCGGAGCAATTTACTTATGTCCCTTCTTCTTATAGACTCGCTTTTTGTGTCACTTTGTGTCCCTTTGCGTTTCTCGATGCATGCGCGCGCGTTCGTATTTCCGTATGCAATATTAAAACGCGCGACGCGATCGTTCTATCTTTCTCTCTCTCTTTCTTTCTCTGTTCGAATAATAATCGGAGCCACAGACGACGACAATTACCGATAATAGCGCGGCTCATCGATGATATACCGCGTCGTTAAGAAAAAGGACCATCAGGGATACTTGGAATACGTATATATACGAAACGCGTCGACCATGCGCGAGTCGCGCGAATCTGTCGATTGGCGGACAATCGTTGAAAAAATACTCGACGCGATTGGATACGTCACAGACGTAATAGACGGAGTGCCGATATCGACGCAGTGTATACGGTTGCGTTATCTAGATTCTTGTTATCCGATCACGACACCGAGAGAACGAGCGGACGAACGAACGAACGCATGCCCCGCACTGTTCGCGCTTTAAAACGAACGAAGCGCACGCTCCAGAAGCAGCAATTACCCGACCGCAGACACTCGTCACGTAATCACCTTTAGTCTGCATCGGGGATGTCAGTTACACTCCGTACTGATTCTAATTATAGCCGATAGACAATTCGTATCGACTCGTATAATCAACTACAGCCAAGAGCGTTGACGTGCTACAATAACAGTCATGCCTTGCCCGCCCTATCGGTAACTCTGAATGGCGCCTCGGCTTTGTGGTTACCGCAAGTCTGATAGTTTCCTTCGGAATCGTTACCCCAAGATGGAATTGGAATTGGAATCGATTAACCTTTCGCTACGTGTCGGTACATTTATCCGGCTTCGATGTCGTGTTAATTTAATTTCCCTGACCTTTTCTTCGAATGGAACGTATCGGTATTGTTAGCGGTGTGACTAGTTTTCGCGAAGTTACGGATTCAGTGCGTCGATTAAATTCGCAAGTTGAGCGCCGTCCTTTCGTCGAAAAGGCGTCTCGAGTAGTCTCGTCAGATCAGAGCTCGAACTCGATTCAAGAAGGTCGCATCGGCGTGTTAGAAAAAGAAAAGGGCGAGGGAAAAAAAGTTCTCGCAATCGCGTATTTATGACGAACGTAGTCATCCCGAAATATGGAGCAAGCGGTCGTTCATTTTTCATAAACATACATCCCTAGGCACGTGAAGGCATTAATAAACCAGAGACTCTCGGGACATGGATCGAGCGATATAAGAAAACTTAGCGATGAACACGAAAGCTTCTGGTTCAGTCGTGCATGCAAACGACAGCGGGGAAAGATCGATGCGATGCTTTCGTTTTATTTAAAATTATCGTGGTCATTCTCGCGCCACCGGTGACGATTAATAAAAATTTTATGTCAACTATACTTTCCCGTTTGCGTCAAGATTGCAACATTATTCTCGATATTGCGCCCAAGTAATTACGGAGAACTCGTTGGCTTATCGCGAGATCTCATTTTAATCCGTCTCGGAAAGAGAAAGAAAACGAATAAATAAATTTATTTGACATTTATTCTCTCAGCGTGAGGTATAATCCTCGTTGGTACGATATTTACACCGCTTTCAGTACACGCGTGCACACAAACCGGTGGGGGTATTTTTAAAAAGACCATACGACACGATCGATCTCGGCCGATTCATCGCACTTGTAAGCATCCTCGTGTCCATCGCGGCCTCGCCAATCTTTTGCATGGAAGCAACGACACTCTCGCAATTTTCACCGACATCCGGAAACGTATTAACTGAAAATTACGGGCCTGCCGTCGTTACCTTTCGACATCCTTTCACGCTTGTTATTTCGACGGGCAAACGAGAGAGGACTACCGAAGGATGACTTTCGGCTCCTCTTAATATCCTTCCACTTTCTCCTCCTCCTCCCGTTTGTCCCACATAATACACGAACGTTTGTTCGTGCAAAAAGAAATTACGACTCCATCCCGATGAAATTTGTTTCCGCGATGCCGACTCGTGGAAAGAAAAGAAATTCCTCGTCTTCGCTTGAATTTGTATATTCTGTCGATGCTACCGCGAGATATACGTGAATCGTTGCATGTCCAGACGATCATGTCGAAAGGATCACGAAGGTGATCGACAAGGTGCATCGACGAGTTGTTGACACGCGGAGGGAAAGAGAGAAAGAAGAGAAAGAAGAAACATTTATTGTTCATAGGGCATGCTTCCTAAAGACTTCAGTTCGAAAGTTAACGATACAGTAACACAGTTTTAACAAATATTTGGCAGACTAAACAAAAGAAAGATTATAGACAACAAAATAAGTAGAATATAGATAACAAAAAAGAGAGAGAGAGAGAGAGAGAGAATCGTTCGTGCGGACTATCGCGAATTTATTCTCCGAAAATTCGTTTAAAGCGCCGGTACGCTGCGAAACAACGGTTAGAAATTAATCATTCGTAATCCGTTATTGTCGAGTAATTATAAGATTACGCGAAATTGCATGCCGCCGGGTTAACGTACGCGGTAAATGGGACTTCGATTTCGTTACACGTTAATCTCGGCCTTTTATCGGTGCGCGCACGTAAGCCCCCTCCCCGCTCCTTGTCCGCCCCTGGACATGTTAGTCAAAGACATAAATCCCTTGCGTTATTTCGCAAGGAGGCGCGAGGAGGAGGAGGAGTGTGCGTTTCACTTATGCACGGTGCAGCAGCGGACACTTACGTCGAGCGATTTACGTGTCTCGCTCGCGCAGCACTTAATGTATTGACGCGCTACCGCAAATTAAACGCCTCGCGTTCGTTACGGTTTTACGAAGCTCTCTATAGGGCGACGGTAATTGGAAAATGGATAGGTCGAGGATGTACCTGCCGGTGGGACGCGGTTGCCAATCTTTTTTTGCATTTCCCTATAAATTGCACGTCATCCTGGTGATACTGTTTTCCGGACAAATACACCACGCGCGAAAAATAGCACCGCCGTTGTTTCGCCCGGGATCCTGTTGTTCTTCATGCGATTACACAACGGGAGCTTCGCGTTTATTATCACGCATCGGGTGCGGTTACTTGTCACGCCGATGACGTTAATGCGCTGTAATGCGCTCGACGATAACCCGACGGTACGTCTGACGTTTTTAAATCGTTAACTTTCGCAGCTCTCTCTCTCTCTCTCTCTTCCTCCCGTTCCCTCCCTTTTTCCCGCGGACCCGCAGCGGTTGAAATTCCGCTGTTACCGCGTTCGTGCGAGCGCACCTCGACCGTGTAATGAAACCTATCGTAAAAATCGTAAAACCGATATGAGAGACTCGGATATTTGCATTCTCCGGTTCAGATTGGCCGTAATATGGAATATAGAGAATATAACGGATATGCGGAACGTCGAAGGGAAATGGTCAGTGGAGTCGCTTTAGGCGGGGTCAGCCGGAAAATTTCACACGTATAAATCGGGCAAGAATTTCAGACGGGTCGATAGTCGATACGGCCTCGCGCGCGCGACGCCGACGTAACGCGGAAGAATTCGCTGATGACACGACATTGAATATTTCCGATTCATTTTCATTTTTCGAAGGTCATTCGCGGCTGCATTCGGCCGAAAATTCGCAATTATGCGCGCGACGCTTATGCCGCGACTCTCCTGGGCTCTTCGTGACAAAGCGATCGGCGTGATTTGGAACCCTCTGATGGCAAGGTGGATTTTCAATGTACGCGGGAAATTGCACTGATAAAAAATTATAGTTATTTTCGACGCGGAACATATTTTATAACAGCAGAAACATGCATGTAAGACTGTTATCACTGACACTATAGTGCAACGCTTATTTAAAAAAACGGTTCTCTTGACTATTTTTGTGGTTAAAATTCAAATTAGGTATATTTGGCGGCGAAAATGGCTACAATTTTCTATCAGTATGAGGTCGGACCCTAGGCTCTGTTCTGTTCATTTTTCATGTAATCCATGTACAAAGTGGGTAAAAGTAAATAATAACATGAAACATTCCCGAAGAAGATAAACAACTGCACACTGTAAAATACAGGAAGTCAATCTGACTCCACCTTACCATTAGAAGGTTAATGACGAATCCACTCGGCGCTTCCGCGCATGAAGATATTCGCGCGACGTCACGCGATATCTCCGACGTGTAAATTTATTAACATTCCGGTAAATGGCCACTGAAGGGAGGAAGAGTAGTCGATGCTTTCGGCGCAACGCAGGACTATTTAATCTCGATATTAATTCGTGCCTTTATTAATGCGCCATTCTCGTGACTTCCATATGTTCGACAATGCGCGAAACTTTCCCAATTTGACACGTCAATGCCCTCCCTCTTTAGGTATGCGACGCGTGCACACGCTGCTGTTCTGCCGGGTACGGTCGGTGGTAACTCTCTCTCTCTCTCTCTCTGCCTGACATTCAAGGGGTGGCCTTAAATGACGACTATCGTCGTCTCCGCCGTCTCCACCCTACCCACCCTCGGCTACCGCAAAGCACGGAGATCAAACGCGCGACTACGACGTTAGTCGAAGTTTCGCGCATGAAAACTCGCGCGAAATTGCCGGGCTCCATCTAACGCGCCCACGGTATCGCATAACGCCGCGATCCCGCGTTCCTGGTAATATCTCGCACCGGTGCGCGGCGTTCGCGCGAAATACAGCTCGGCGCGTTGCAGCGGCCGGTCGTGGCTGCTCGGAGCCGCTCTCTCGCCCGGCCGGCATCGGCGAGCGTTCGGACGCTGTCGAGCAGATCCTACGAAATTTATGCATACCAGCGTGCAATTATCCGCTCCGAAGTGCACTTAACGACTTCGACGTAGGAATAAACTCGCGGGGTGACTGCGAATGGCCGAGCGCCGCGCGCTTCGCCTATCGCTTCGCCGTACTAGGGATATAGGCATCAGTATTTATCCCTGCTCCCCGCTAATGCAAGCCCTTTAATCAGTCCCACGGCCTTTCTCGAGAGAAAGAGAGGAAGAGGGGCACGCGAGGTCTGTGCCACGAGCGTGTCCGGTCTAATGCGTTTCTTGTGCGTTTTAACTAATCTTCTAATTGTGCGCGTGCGGGCCGATGAATATTTTCCGCGAGGCTCGCGGCGCATCTTCGCGCACGGCTCAATGCAGAAATCGCATTCTCACGATCGCTCGTTTGAGCGGACGCGGGGTATTTGTGTGATCGATATAGGAAGAGAGAGAGAGAGAAAACGTGTATATTAACACGTTGAGTGCCGCGCTGATTTCCAGTGATCGTACAAACGTCTAACTGATGATTAAATCACGAAAGCTGCAATAAATCAATATAATTCAGGATACTTATATCTCTTACTTTGTTTTTATCGACTCTTTATTAATCATTCAGCCCATTTCGTTGGTACAATTAATTATATTTTATATCTGATTTTTACTAAAACGTGATAATATCACAATCATCGGCGGCCTCCACGGCATTCAACGTGTTAATTTTCAAAAATTATCAAGACGAATATACGTCACACGTCTCGTAATCGTACGCTGAACGGTACGGAAAAAAAGAGAAAAGAGGTGTTGATCGTATCATAAAAATGTTTTGATTTATATCATTTAATGTACATCATATTTTTCCCTCCGTCACACTTTTTGTCGCATCGTATCGCGCGGTGGACGTTGCAGACATTGAATTTCCTTCGCGAATAGAGTAGCGATCTGGGATCGAAGTGACGTTTCTGCTGGGAAACTTTTCTTGCGGTTGAAGGATCCGAGGATGCACAAGGGGGAAGGAAACAGGTAACTGAAAAAGTCAGTCGCGTTAGTCGAAAAACTGTATCTTTGTGAAACTCTCACACGAAGGAACAATGGAACGGATCTTTGGATTGTCAATTGCAAGGTTGCAACCGTCGACCTCACAATAGAAAATTTCGATTAGGACGGACAGAAGCGATGACAAGCATCGAAAGAAGAGACAAGATATTTTTACGATACCCGTAAACGCCCGGGTAACGATGTAAAGTCAACGACGGACGGAAACGAGTAATTAACATATTCGCTACTGACGTCACCCGTGTGTGACACATCTTTAATCTTTAACTTCGAAATCATTTCCGCTCAAAATTTTCAATTCTACACTGGAAAAAAGTACTATTTTCAAGTAAATATTATTTGAATGTAACACATTGAAAGAAAAAAACGCTACATTCAAATAATATTTACTTCATTTAAATAAAATAATTACTCTAATATTCTTTAGAAAATATTTTCTCGAATGTAGCACTTTTTATTATAGTTTTAAAATTTTGGAAAAAGACTTTTCATCTCCATTTTTCCGCGGATTTTTTCGCTTTCTCTCCCAAAAGTACTAAAAAAATTCGTTTACAAAAATTTACGTGTGTTCGTTTAAAACCTGCCACATTTTTGTTCCACAAAGAAGATAAGAAACCAACCAAATTCGGGGAAAAATGTAGAAAAAACGGCTTTTTCCGAAGCTTTAAAACGATATTTTTTATCGTTTAGTGTATTCAACGCGTTCGTTGTGCCAACATTAAAAGCAGCGATAATTTTTCTTTCTATATCCCCATGAACAAACTGTCTGCTTTACACGATTAGGGTAACTCCGGTATTTACACCGCATGAGAATTTACCGCCGTAGAAGTCAGAAAAAATAGAAAGAGTGGAAGTAATTTATCCGCAACCACTCTGTTACATGGCTTTGTATAATTTTAGTATTATGTTATGATTTCAGTTTTTTTATTATTAACATTAATGAAATCTTCATGAATTGAATCGATTTCTCAACGTGGTAAATGGCGCAATCGTATATTACGACCTGCTTAAAACGATTACCGTAGGGAATGTAAAAGGCTTAATAATTATTTTGCGATACATACGAGGGGTATTAAAGGACAAGATATAACAAAATATATGTGCTTAGCTCTTGTATTTTTTATTTAACTTGATGTCTTGCATATTTCATCTGTTTGGTACATATGATAAAAATAGAGTTTTTCAAAGTTTCCTGTTAAATATAGAAAGTAAATATTTCGAATTTCCAATTTTTGTCTATTTTAGTAAACAATATACACTTTTCACATTCGCCTTAGACATAATAAATAATACTTGATAAATCAAGTTTCCCTTAGGTGCGGTGTACATACCGGAATTACCCTATTACGTGAAAACACGTCCAATGCGGACTGTGGGGGAGAGTTTCCCAAATAAACAACGGTAGCGAACGCGTTAACGCGCCGGGGAATCCCGAGTGAGTTTCTTAACTCGTCCGATGAATTACGCGCGCACGAGCGATTTACAACACTTCGGCGCAAATCGATGAAGTTGCCGTGATGCTCGCGAGAGCGATAATTCGAAATAACGCGAACGCACATACATTCTACACGCTACACATTCTGCAGCTTTAATTTACCACTCGACGGGGTTACACGCTTCTGCGGTAATCAGGAATTTATCTGGACGGGCGTCTCTCTCAAAGGACGGGACCGAAGGGATCAAAGGGCGTCGATTGTCAAGTTCATTCGCGGCGAAATGAATGACCGCGCAATCATTGGCAAATCCGCCATTCTGTGGACAATCTGCATGATATCCTCGGTTGGATGACTATCGTCCGGCTTTCTCATTAGAGCGGCGCGCTAATGGAGCGCGATTCGTTTGCGCGGTTTGTGCCTGATCTACCGACGACGCTTCATTATTGCGACGCCGTGACACGGTCAAAGGAACTTTTATTAAAACGCCAAGAACGATATAACGGCCAGAGCCTGACCACTCTCCCTTCCTAAACCGTCACCCCTCCTCCGCGCACTCTCGCTGTTTCCATCCGCGCGCGCGGTTGTTATCGTTTATCCGCGAGCATACGAACGCGCGCGCATGTGCGTCGGTGTTAGCCGCGTCCAAGTATATCGACATCGGCTGGCAGTTTCCACATGAAACAGACCGCCGCTCCCAATACTGGTTTCTCTGTGATCGCGCTACGTCGCGCCACCCTGGCAGGAACTTTGTGCGAGATACGCCGGCGGATTTTTGTTCGAGGGTGGCCCTGACCCTAAATTAACTCGCAACAACGTGTAGCGACGCACCTTTCCCTCCTCCCTGATCGTTTAATCGCTCGCACGGCGTTAAAATTTTCGGTTCACGCTCTGAAGCTGTGTATTGATTGCGCGCTATGATAATATTCTCGGGAAATATCGTTCACTCCCCCCTCGCTAGGAAGACATCGCACGACGGCGCAGGATTCGGTAGAATACTGTTTCACTGATTCAATTAGTAACATTTTCACCGATTGAACTCAAGCAAGTGCGGTGTATGTTGCGCGCGAATCCGACGTGGGTTGATTATTAACATACAGATCGAAAGACGTAGCCCGGAAATCTCAACGATCGGCGCCTCTTAGCAGAAAGGATTTCGGCGATCCGTCGATGCGCGCAGACACACACCGGCCAATCCCCGATAAGCCTCCCTGTTCATACATGATGCCCGGGCGTGCGTAGGTTGCCGTTAACTCGCGCTTTCTGTAATTGTATCGGCCACGCGAGGGGCCGTTATCGCTTTTCGATATTTTGCCGGGGTGCATCTCGCGCCGGCCACACGCGCGAGCTCGTGTGCGCCGGAATCGCTTGGTATCCCGCCGGATTCTACGTACGTTTCTCCGCGCAAACTGACTGCGCCGGCTGCATATGCATTAGAGAGATTATTTGTAATCAAGTTTCCGGCGCGAACCATGAATTGGAATGCTTTTGATTGACCCACTTCACCCTATGCGTCGAGGGTCAACGTCTGAACAGCCGAACCCGTTATTACGCAGAGAGAGAGAGAGAGAGAGAGAGGCGTATATCTCCCTGTTCGCGCGCCTCTAAGGCTCCAGCTACATTATAATCGATCAAATCCGCCCAGATCGCTCATGAGCAGGACCAGATTAGACCATATCAGACAACCGTACCAACGTAGATCCGTATACAGCGCGCGCGCGCGCGCGCTTGTAATCGCCGAAGAGCAGAAACGCGGCGAAATACAGCGAAACTTAATAGACCGTACGTCCATTTAGCTGTATCGGATTATTTGCGCGCAAATCGTGAGATAAACGGCCGCACCGTCGAAAATCGATGGGATTCGCGCGGCGAAAGAGAGAGCGAGCAAGAGAGAGAGAGAAAGCTCGCGGCCGAAAAGAATTAAATACTCGACCGATAATTACAATCACGGACGCGGGCGGTGCGCGCTCGTCGTGTTCAAACGCGGCAATTTGTCTAAGTGTTCGCTTAATCCGGTTATCTGTAAAATCGCCCACGCGAACACTCGTTTTCCCGAGGCCCGGCAGCACCTGACGCGCGCCGGTAGTGAAAACCGAAGAACCAAATGTCTCCAGCAACTATGTATTATTCATGCGTCCGTGACGCAGAAAACAAATTCGTTCGTTTACGCGGAACGGAAAAAAAAAAACTAGCGTGCTTAACGAGCGCCGTTCCGCTCCTCCTCCAATATTTATCGCGACAGGTGGTTAGGAGGACGCGCGATTCAACTTATTTCTCTTCCGAATACCCGAGCGATGTTTTACGGTGGGAAAGAGAGCAAAGGGAGACGCCGTTTATTACACGTTACGTTTGTTCCTCAATGAGCTCTCCGAAATAACGCGGATATAATTGTCGAACGAATCGCCACGTAGCAATTTTCGTATCGTTGGCCGATGCTGACGTGGCTATTACGCTTTCGCGATACTTACTCTTCGGGGACTCAACCTTGTTACATAATTCAGAGGCTACCATGGAGCACTCGGGCGGGATCGCTAGGTAACGCTTCGGATTCCGAGGGACTCGTGACACCGTAATGTCAGACATCATCGATGATATTATTGCGCAGGTCACGGTTATATATTCTTATTCGGCGTTCTGGATCCACCGGGTTTTGCGGAGAAGGAAGGGGGGGGGAGTGGATGGTAGACGGTGAAGAACGAGTGTGCACAATGGAAGATAGAGGAACGAAGGAGATCTCGCGAATAGGAATGACGAAAGGCGAGGAACGAAAGCAAGAGGACTTGAGGGAAGGGGAGAGGGAGAGAGAGAACGGAGGTCGTTGTTACGCGCGAAGGAAGGGCAAAGCCTGCGTTCTTCGCCAGACCCAGAGCTCAAATAGTTGAGAAACACAAAGCTTCTTTATCTCCGCCCTTTCGTCCGTTTCGTTTCACCCGGCGAAGCAATCTTCCTCCTTTCTTCCCTCCTCCCCCTCCGCCACCCCCGTCACCGAGCTTTTCCACCCCTTCTCTACCTTATTATGCTGTTACGCACGTCGATCCCGGTGTCGCGTCTGAGACGATGGAAAAACAAATGAACCGACGTTCCCGGCAACCGGATAACACGTGCTCTCGCACGAGTTACCTGTTCCCCTCCCCTCTCTCTCTCTCTCTTTCTATTTCATCAAGTCTACCTCGTAACTGCCGCAACGTCGTTTCTCTCGAAAGGTCCTTCGTTCTCTCTCTGTGGAAAACACGTCGTTAAAACGGTCGCATTTGTTAATTAAATCATTATCCACGCGACATCGTGAGTCTTTTTCCGGCGGCTACTCTTGAACAAGAGTTTGAATCGGAATGTGTCGTTCGTTAACGCGAACCGTTTCAAGCGACAGTCATCTCCGACAATGTCGTGCTATTTCTACGGAAGGGTCGCTACTTCAAACGAACTGACAACGTGATTCTCGAAATACATCGCGTCTATTTTTGCGGGTAGCCGGGTATCTCTCGTGGATATAGATAACGTTCCGACGGTAACGCCGTCCTTCTCGCTGTCAAGTGTCTCTTTACATGACGATCTGCAAGAAACGATTGTCTCGTCGTTTCGGTGCGCGTTCATTCACCGTGGTATCCACGACAGACTGTCGATACACATACAAATTTGACAAGAAAAATTGCTTTTCGCTAGCGTTCCAATAAGTTGCATATCTACTTAAAATAAATAAATATTTTTTTTGTAGCCACGTGCATCGTAACATCGTTCCCCGGCCAGAATTCTCTCCTCAATCTCTCTCTCTCTCTCTCTCTTTCTCTCTTTTTTCATCTCTCCCGTGTAAAAAGGTATATTAGAAATGGAGAAAGATGAAGTAAATAGTTCCTTCGCTTGAGTAAATTTATTCGGAGCTCTCGTAACGAGTTCTGTGCTAGTACTAGCCACAAACAGACAGTTCGCCGAAAGTCAAAGCAACAAGCTCGTTAACGCTTCTTTACACTTCATTCCGCATCATAATGATCTTAGCATAATTCTCTGCGCCTCGTATACAGTTACGCCGTTATTACGTTTAATAACACGCTTATCGCGATGATGCGTCGAAATTATTACGCGGTCGCGCGTCTGAACTGTTTGCCGTAAAAGCAGTTGTTCTCACGGCGATCGATTGTACGAAACCGATTAATAAATTACCGGTCGCGATTAAAAATGGAAACCTGTTTATGCCGATGAGCGCCTTTTAACTGAATAATCCGAGGAAATTTTTCTCTTCGTCGTCTCAAATTTTCATATTCGCGGCATAGACACAACCACAATAATAATAAATTTATAATGATGCTACTTTTTATTGGATGCTAAAATCATAAAAAGATTACACAGTAAAGTACATTTTCTACTCGTGCTAAAATCGGTTCCCTGTTAAAAATTTTTGTGTCAAATTTTCAAGATATCCGTGTTAATTTAACGTATTGCATTTTTATTATTTCAACATTTTGGATTGAGTCTATATTCAATATGCGTAAATGCTAAAATAATACATTTTATATTTCAACGTCGACTATTATTCATGGATATTAATTATACAATGGACATTAATTTTGCGTTAATTTTTGGCGTAATATTGATATTACTTTTCAACATATTCGCCTTGTGTTAAATTAACACCAACATTTGTGCGGATCATTTGGAACGTATGAAATTTGCCAAAACATTTTAAAAGGTATTCGACGACACGACTGTGCTGATGATGACTGCCGAACGGCGCGGCGGCAGCTCTCGCGAAATGAACTTACCTCGCCTCGCTTCAGAGAGCGGTAATTGAAAATTGTTCTTAACTTTCGGCGGTGTAATGCGAAAGCCGCGGCGAAGACGTGTACACGTGCGAACCGCCGTCTGCATGCGCACGTGCTTGCACGCGTGCACGCCGCACACATGCGCGGCTGCGAACCGCAGTGACTCGTAATAGAGACGAGTTGCGGCGAGTTGCGGTTACCTGCGTGCCTCGTTAATTCAGCGCGGCCGCTTGCTCGTACCGCGAGAGCGACACCGGTTCCATTCATTCGGCAGCTCCCGAGGTGTTTCGCCGGGCGTGGGGTGAAAAATCGCCGCGGATAATCCGCCGCTGGACATTCGTGCCGCACCGACGATCCGGTCGGTGGGCCGCGATTCGCAGCCGGATTCGCCGACTAACCGCTCGTATGTGGGTCACTTTTCAAATACTCCCGCGCTGATACCGTTTTATTTAATAGGTACGATGTGTGCGCGCGCAAGAGAAAGAGAGAGAGAGAGGAAGCACGTTCGACGCTGACTAACCAAAAATACGGCTTTTTTTTCGACCGGAAACGAGATCGCGCGAGCGGACAATCAA